>NC_045756.1:14542533-14542657 GCF_008692095.1 Etheostoma spectabile | reverse complement strand
AATGTCGGATTTCGGCGACTCCTCCACACACTGGAACCGAGGTACGTCATCCCATCACACGCGCACTTTTTCAGTTGAATAAAAAAACTATTTTCCATTCATATATTTCATCGAGGATTTCTTT
>NC_045756.1:14533562-14542513 GCF_008692095.1 Etheostoma spectabile | reverse complement strand
GTCTCGTTCTCGTGAACCCAATCTCGTGATGTGTCTTGTCTCGTGGAGTAAGCGTCTCGTCACACCCCTAGTACACACACATACATACATACATACATACACTACCGTTCAAAAGTTTGGGGTCACAATGAAATGTCCCTATTTTAAAGGAAAAGCACTGTACTTTTCAATGAAGATAACTTTAAACTAGTCTTAACTTGCTTTGAAGAAAACACTCTATACTTGCTAATGTGTAAAAACATTCTCGCTGCAAATGTCTGGGGTTTTTGGTGCGATATCTACAGGTGTATAGAGCCCATTTCCAGCAACTATCACTCCCGGTTCTAATGTACAATGTTTTTTGCTCATTGGCTCAGAAGCTAATTGAGATTAGAAACCCTGTGCATCATGTTCACACATCTGAAAAAGTTTAGGGTCGTTACAAGAAGCTACAAAACTGACCTTCCTTTGAGCAGATTGAGTTTCTGGAGCATCACTTTGGTGGGTCAATTAACGCTCAAAATGGCCAGAAAAAGAGAACTTTCATCTGAAACTCGACAGTCTATTCTTGTCCTTAGAAATGAAGGGCTCTTCCATGCGAGACATGCTAAATTGAAGATTTCCTACAACTGTGTGTACTACTCCCTTCAGAGGACACACAACAACTCTAACCAGAGAAGAAAAAGAAGTGGGAGGCCGCGTTGCACGAACTGAGCAAGAAGATAAGTACATTAGAGTGCTCTAGTTGAGAAACAGACGCCTCTCATACCCCACTGGCATCTTTTAAATAGTACCCGCAAAACACCAGTGTCAACATCTACAGTTAAGAGGCGGCTGCGGGATTCTGGGCTTCAGGGCAGAGTGGCAAAGAAAAAGCCATATCTGAGCCTGGCCAATAAAAGAAAAAGATTAATATGGGCAAAGAACACAGACTTGGACAGAGTGAAGACTGAAAAAAATGTTGTATAGCGCAGAACAAATGAATAGCTGGAAAAGCCTGACGCCATCTGTAAGCATGGTGGAAGTAATATGTAACTCTGTTTTATATAACACTTTTCCAGTCTTAACAACTGCCAAAGCACTTTTCACATCACAGGACATTCACCATTCCACCACATTCATACACTGTGGGCCGGGGCTGCCGAACAAGGGGGCAACCTGCTCATCAGATAAACTTCACACACATTCCACACTCCATCGCAGCCACCGGGGCAACTGCTGGGTTCGTGTCTTGGATCGAACCACCAACCTTCCGATTGGCAGGCAACCGCTCACCACTGAGCCACAGCCTCTCCCTTATATGATGGGCGGTTTCTTGGTGCTGGTAAGGTGGAGAATTTGTACAGGGTAAAGGGATTCTGAATAGGAAGCTAGCCCCATTTTGCAACGCCATGCCATACCCAGTGGAACAGCGCTTGATTGGAGCCAATTTCATCCTACAACAGGACAATGACCTAAACCACCTCCAATTGTGGCAAACTATTTAGGAGCAGAAGCAGGCAGCTGTATTTTATCGGTATGGAGTGGCCGCGCAATCACCAGATCTGAACCACATTGAGCTGGTGTGGGAGCAGTCTTCTCGCTTACACAAGAAGCGACCCATCCACCAATCCAACTTATGGGAGCTGCTTCTGAAGCGTGGGGTGCAATTTCTCCAGATTACCTCAACAAATTAACAGCTAGAATGCCAAGGTCTGCAATGCGTAATACTGCAAAGGAGGATTCTTTGACGGAGCAAGTTGATGTAACAAACATCTTATTTCACAACAAAATCATTATTTCTACCTTGTCAATGTCTGACTCATTTTCTATTATTTCCAACGTGATGGTTGTGAATAAGTGACTTTTCAGGAAAACACCAAATTGTTTGGGGGACCCCAAACTTTTGAACGGTATGTATATGACTACATGCATAAGACATACACACATACATACATACATACACCATACATATATGTACCAAACATAAATACATAGGCCCATACATGTTGTATGTGTGTATCCACATACTACATACATAACATGTATAGCTACAAACATACATACATACATACATACATACATACATATATATATAGCTACATACACACATACATACATAAAATACTACACAATAATACATAATATATAGACTACTTACATACATACCATACATCTTACATACAGGGTGCTGTTTGTGAAAACAGCAAGAAGGGAGGGGGTTGATTATGCACAACAAAACAAAACATGCATGATTAAATCCCATTAATACCATGAATTTGTGCACTGGCCAGCCAAGCCCAAACTCAGTATATTTCTAATTATTCAATAGACTTTATTTCATAAATTCACATTAATTTTTTGTGACTTTTTTTCCAAATGCCCATTTATTTGTTTCCCCTCCATTAATACAGTTCAATGCAAATCAAGGGGGCGTGGCTCTCTCACATTATAACAGTGTACTGTGTGTACTGTGGACTGCAGTTCAGGTCTTGGCCCAGAATCATGAGCCACTTGGCATGAATGGGTAGTGCGGATAATTCAATGACACGCCTGAGATACTCCAGGGACGACTCCATTACATGGTCTGTAAGTGTCACAGACCACAGAGGGACAATAAGCCAGTCGACTATTCCTGTGAAGCTGGTGTCTGTCAGTAAAAATCATTTCAAGGAGGTCCCCATGAGAGTTGAAACAGGGAGGATTCAACTTATACACATTGCTATTCCAGTAAGAAAATTGGATGGTGGGTTTTAGAGGCCAATCGATATTTGTCCTTATTTTAACACTTTAACTTAAAGTAGGTGTGGGTGAGATACGTTCCCTTTCCTCAACGCACTGTTGATGAACTGAGAAAACAACAACTACATCCTACTGGTTAACAGTCCTTTTTAGTATGGGTTATCTGGTCCTGTTTGACAGAGCAGTAGAGTAGCAAACTGTTATATCAACGTTTTTGAAACACGACAGGTCTATTGGATGTCCTTGTAGTCAAATTTGCTATTCAGCATGACTGTTCAGGTTAATCACGCTGCCAACAATTACACAAGGATCAGCGGAATTCCAGCTTACAGTACACCCAACCTACAAATTCTGAATGAAGTCGGTTGCTCTAAAACCACCATTATGGCACAACAATAAATCATTTCATCTCTCACTAGCAGGATGGAGTTCATTTAGCTGAACCATCTGTGGCTCACACTGGTCCCAGTTACTGGTGGGTGTTCCGTGTGTTGTGCATGACTCCTCCTTAGAGTAACCCCCCCCCTCACACCACAGGGATAATAAGCTCTAGTACACAGGCATGCCAACTATCACATAGTTGAAACCTGTATATATCCCACGTTCTACGCCCATAACAACTCCTCTCTTTAAGCGGCTCCAAGAGCATTTTGCTGTTGGTGCCAGAGGCCTCATGATTTCAATAAGCTCGAAATAAGAGGCTTTTATTTATACAGTGGTTACCAACTACTAATGGCTGCACCTTTAATGTGAGAATGCCTTGTCTAATTAATTCTGAAAACAAATTTGATTAGCAAAAAAAGACTAGATCCCCTACTGCTGACAATACGATGTGTGTGGCATCCTTCACATTCTTGTCTGGCTATGGGGCTGTGTGTAATGTGTGTGTTCATGCATGCATGTGTGAAATTGCTCCGCAATGTGCTGCCCTCTGAGTTTCTTGGAGCTGTGTATACATTGTTTGAATGTAAATAATTGTATGATGGCAGGATTACGCACATGGGGTTTCACCTTTAATACCAGGACAAAAGGAGTAAAATCACTGATGTTGTCCAGCTCTATGTAAGCCATCAGAACTCACTTGACCTCGCTCTCACAATCAAGTCCCATTTTTTAACCTGACCAAATAAACGCTTTCGTGAAGTAAAGTAACTTCATACATAAGAGCCTCAAAGCAAAGCATCCTGTAACTCAAATACCCTTCAGTAATACTCAAATGGATCTAAAAAACCCAAACCTCTCTTTCTAAATGCGTAGTCCTAGGGTATTAGATATGACGTAGTGGTTCCTGAATTTTAAAATCCCACCGATCTCCTGTTCAAACCATGACAAGACAAGCTCTAATAATTACTGAAATCATGCTGCTACTGTATCCTTGTCCTGATGCCAAATTGGTATAATTTGCCTGACTACAACGCTCATTTCCTTTGGTTATATGATGGAGCTTATGTGAAGCACATAACAGGATTTTTGTACCAGCCAGTGAGATACTGTAAAGCCTGTCTTTTCTATGACACAGCTTGGTGTCTTCAGCAACCACCGCCTACACCCATTGCTGACTTGTCAGAGGGTGTATACAATAAAAATGTTACTATGTAAGGGTGTGGGGGTGGCTGGACTCAAGGTGAGGGAGTCTTCTTGTTGAGGCCTCACAGGTCGCAAGCTACTCTTTACACAATGCATTTTCCATATTATATCAACTCTCGCCAATTTCCATCCCTTGGCCTTTAGTGCTTTATTGCTTTTTTTCATCATCTGTGCTAAAAAATACCCGACAAACTATCAAAAACCCTATTCTTCTTGTTAAATAAGAAAACTACAGGGACCAGCTGTTTTAAACCTGTCATAAAAGATTATGTCTTCAGTAGGACCCTGTGGGCTTGGGCAGAGAGCCAAAGACAGGGTTGAGGACGTTTAGAGAAATGGACACACACATAGTTGGTTGTGGTCTTTATGAGATTTGTTGACAAATAAAACATATAGAATAACCACCAGGCCTATATTTTAACCATAGTGCGCCAATACTAAAGAAAAGATACCAATGCAACAAATGCATAAACATTTTACATAATGTGTGTTCATAGCATGGATACAAAAGCACATCATGTGGCATTGTATGTCCTTTAAAACACATTGTATATAAAAAACAAGTGCAAATGTTTTTTTTCTTTACCTGAAAAGATCTCAGGTGCAGTTATAGGAAAACTTTGCATTGCATGTTAATTGTTGGATTGTAAATCTTGAAACAGAGTAGGAGGTTGGTGGTGTTGCTATAACTGACAATAAAGAAAACATCTATTATTTATGTAACAGTGTAACTTTCTAACGATCATAGTGGTGAATCCTACTACATCTACTCCAAACATTACAAGCTGTATAATTGTTTAAAGGATTCTGTCACTGTTTACTTGTCCCTGATGCAAATTGGTCATATTGCTGATTACAATGCTCATTTTGTCGTTATGATGGAGCTTATGTGAGGTAACTGAAAATCACAGAAGCCCGGTGTCTGTAGCAGCCAGTGAGATACTGGTAAAGCTGTCATTTTCTAATGATACAGTGGTGTCTTCAGCACCACGCCTCTGCTTTTGTCAATTGTGTACACAATAAACATGTGTACTGTGAAGGTGTGTGGGGAGGCTGGACTCATGGTAAAGGGAGTCTTCCTGTTTAAAGCCTGCACGTCGCAAGCTCCTCTTTACCCAAATCAAGTTTCTTATCTGATCAACTCTCGCCAACATTTCCATCCACTTTGGCCTACAGTGCATATCCTGTAGTTGCTTTTGTTTCATGTGAAATGAGCCAGATCAAATGTATACAGTAACTCACCACCTTGTGTCAACATGAGTAAATAAAAAAACTTGATAATATTATTATTTTATATAGCCACACATTAGAATACTATGGATCAACTCCGCTTGAAAAAAGTCCCTAACAAGCAAAATATCAAGGATAAAAAACATCAATTTAGCCCCATTTCTTACGTTTGAGTATTCATTAGTATAGATGTGTATTTACTAAGGATAAAAGTAGAGAACTGGGAATTTTTTTTGAATGACTTTCAATCATTTTGGAAGATGTGCTGAGAAGCACAGGACATTATTTCTCTGTCATTTTAATATTATTGCAGTATGTATGTAGCATGTAAGTATATGTATAGTTTTTAAGGATTATGTCTCGTAGGACCCTCTGGGCTTGGGGCAGAGTTCAACTCTTTGTGGTCCGCTAGGAAGATTGTGGGGCAACTTTGCGTCCACTGTCTAAAAAGCAGGGCATTTACCACATTGTGGGGGGGGCAAATTGTAATTAGATTATAAAGTGCTGTTTTCTAAATGTAAGATGAGCCCGATTAAAATGGATTACAGTATGTTCGGAAGCAGGAGAACACGTTAAAAATCAAAACCATAAAATAAAGTATGACGGGTGTGAATCTGTTACATTTTTATTCTCTAAAAATGAACAAAGCCTGTCTCATCTGTTTTCTATTGGTATCATAATTGGTTTCATAAGAAGTTTTGTTTTTCTTTCTGAAGATTTATCTGCGTGGACACTCGGACCAAGGACTTCTTTTCACGGAGCATCTTTCTGAGCTATTTAGTCATTGAAGTGAATGGACCAATTGTAAAAACTGTAAAATATTTGTGTGCATCACTAAACATTTGAACCTTCAACTAAAACCTGCTTCGTGCCACTTTGTCCTCCGAGATCTCCTTTCAGAATCAACTCACAGTGTTCCAGCCGTAAATGGCCCGTGCATAGGAACACAAAGCCATTGTGATTGGATGAAAACATTTAGCAATGATGTATTCTTACTTATCTGTCAAAATGAACTAAACACCAAAGCATTGAAAGTTAGCAGATCTAACCATAATGCTTTATGACGGCTTATGGCATCATGCAAATTAAGTGAGACATTCCTAGTGACTTTAAGTGCTGTGGATAAAATATTACATTATGTTGCCTTCTGGTTTCCAACACTGGACTGAGTGAACATTTTGCACAAATCCTTTTCCACACTGTTTTTGCTGTTCCACTAACTGGCAATATTCAACCCAAACACACGTTAGTTGGATCACAGATATTTAATTGAATATTCTACATAGTTTGGCATCATCTTGTGCGATGATTACATCCACTTTTAGCATGACTTGTTGTAAACTTTGTCACCTACCGCTAGAAGTTAAATAGGTGGGTGCAAACACAACTTGTCTATTTACATAAGGTTCTAAAACTGACCACTCCTGTGTCTGGCAGGGTCGAATATGTTAATTGCTAATTAATCAAGTGCTGTGGATGAAACATTTATTTCCTGTTGGCTTCTCTTGGTTTTCACAGACAATGAAACAGCCGACCCTAATTACTATCGCTTCCAACAACACAATACTTCCCTATATGAGCTTATAGTAGCCGATGTCTCTAATGCCTTTATTTATTTTTAAACTGAATGTTTGTCTCACATTGTAATTATTTGACTATTAAAAAAGTGAATATTCTCTTCCTGAGAGTGAGATTAGACTCTAGTGTTAGTTGTGCCCATGGGATTTGTTGTACCATATTACCACGCTCCCAATATGATGTAATCATTACAATTGAGTACAGAGCTGCACTAATTTGCTAACCAGTGAGGTTTAGAATTTCTGTCACATTTTTGAATATGAACACAGCCAGGCGCTCTGTTTTCCCTCTGCTTCTAGTCTTATGCAAGCTAGGCCACATCTGATAATAGTTCCTTTTCAATGCTTGACGGTTGATTGTTTTGCATCAAAGCAAAGGTTATTCCTCAAATGTGAATTCATCCTCAAATAACACAAAACCTGTCTAACAGACGTTACATTTTACTTGAGTGTTTTAATGTTTTTGCTTAAAAGAGGATTTGCAGAAAAGGATCTGGTCCATTCCATTATGCCAGCTCAGCTTCGTAAGTTGGACTAAAACTCATACAATTAAAACAAAACATCAACACTGACCAGAAGATAGGATCATTGACATTGAGACTGAGCAATCACTATACACGTACAGTTCACTGGTCATTAACCGTGCAGCTTGATGTTGGCCCCCCAGAAATCCTAACCAGAACTGTTGTGTGTTGGGTACCAAACAAACACGGACAACAAACCCTTGTACCTTAACCCTCATGTTGTCCTCTGCCAAAGTGATCCTGTTCCAGTGTTTTGGGTCTCAAAATGTGCCTTCGAATACAGCCGAATCAAAAAAGCACCCACAACATTGAAAAGTGACAAAAATGTCGGAAAAAAGCGATTATATGTTTTTATGGTTGATGGGAAGACAACACACAGGTTAAATAATTCTGAATAACATTTACTTAATATTCTATTAACAATATTGTCTTTATCTCAATTTCAAAAAACAATTGAGAAAACTACAGTAATGTTAGGGAATGCATTCAGTCCAACAGCACACATAAAAAGTGGAATTTTGTCATAAGGTTATAATTCATGTTACAATCCACTATATTAAAAACATCAGTGGTCCTATCCGAATATTTTCTGAATGATCAGGAATTCTTTGATTTCAGTAAGAAAAAATTGTAGCATTTTTTTCTTCTTGTAAAGTTGAAATGGGTCAATTGACCCAATACCACACGGGTATATATGCCAGTGACAATTGTGCTGAAAAAAGCCAAGAAGGCAAAACGGGTCCCGGATGAACAATGTGGGGTTGACAGAGAGAAAAGGAGTGAGGGAACTTTGTAAATGACAGTTTGGTAAAGCTGGTTACAATTACATGTATGTCTTGCTTCTCTCACTGTCAGTTGCAATCAACTAGTTTAAAAATATTTCGAGTATGAATGGCATTGATTGATCTGAAACAGTGCTGATACCCAACAGGCTGCGAAGTACTACTTATGAAAAAAAGCGTCGCTCTGGCCTCGACTCACGCATGGTCGTAGATTTGCTGCCTTTTCCATTTAGAAAAGGCAGCAAAGAAGTACTTTGTCTGCCTCAAACAATTGCTAATAAGTGCGGTCGAAACGTCCGGATTTATAACACGATCTGACGAACACATAACTTAGATGTAAAGTCTACTTTGCTACATCCGGGGGTAAAGAGAACACAAAGGAGCGTAAAAATGAGATTTACTTCATTGTGATTTGGTCACGTCTTTAACTTTGGAGTCATGAATTTCTGAAAAAAAACGTGTGAGTTTGAATATCAAAAGAAAATATGTCCGGATATATAAACCGTTACCCATGAACACACTCTTCTACTTCGTAGCGAACGCCGGCGAAG
>NC_045756.1:14517711-14533537 GCF_008692095.1 Etheostoma spectabile | reverse complement strand
TGCAGAGTTGTAGGCAGGTGATCGGTTTTTTGTTAGCAGGGTAGGTTCTTGGTGTCTGAGTGGTTGTATAGTCAGGATTGTTAGCAGGTTAAGCGGAGGTCGCATGCGGAGGGATAGTTAATGGGTGCATAGCAGTGGGAGTGTGATCAGGACCGCGTTCAGCTAATGTAGGTGATCGTATGCTGGACGTGCGTTATGGCAGGACGTAGCAGTGATGTATGTAATTAGGCATGGGACTCGTGCTATAGAATTTAGCGAGTGGCGTTGTTGGATGATGGACGGTAGATGTGAAGTTGTAGGACGGTATGAGGTCATGGTAGGCTTGTTAAGTACAGGGACTGAAGCAATAGTTCATGGGTGTGTAAGTAGGAGGGGCATCAAGTTAAGTAATGAGGGGTTAAAGTGTTCCTTTAGTGGCAATTTTTATTGTTGTTTGTGGGGCTGGTTGCCGTATAAAAGGTGATGGTGCATTGCAAGTTATGATTATGTTGAGACTTAGGAAGAATGGAAGAACACAAGGAGACGTCCAACATTCTCTGGATTGATGTTGGCATTTTCGCCTTCATCTTTTCGTTTTTCTGTGTTTTTTTGTTTTTGTTTGTCTTTTTAGACGTGTAGTTTTTTTTCAAACAGTGAGAGGTTTTTTGGCGCAGTGGATGGTTATTAGAACCGGGGGGATGAAGCATTGGATGGAAGGTTAGGCGACCTGTAGGTTTGGAGGACGATTTTCAGTGACTGGAGTTTGTTAATGTGGAGCTTGTATCGACTCCTGTTTGATCGTTTTATCAATGCGATTTCTGACTGTCTTTTTTTTTGTTTTTTTTTTTTCGACTGGGGTATTCGTCGGTTGTGGTTTGGGTCCGGGGCTGTTTTGTGCTCTGTTGAATCAGGTGAGAGTGCCATTTGTTTTCGGTGGGTGTTTTTTCGTGTTTGACCTCGATCGAGATAATTTTTGTTTAGGATTCGAACAGGCTTTTTTTTTGAGTGCTTTGTATTCACATGTTTTGCTGCTGTTTAATCATCATGTCCTTGGTGTTGATGTGTGTTTTTATCGAATTAGTGGATGCTTTCGCGACATTTGGGTATGCGGTTTTCAATGTATGTGTTTACGCTTTGTTTGAAACGTCTTTTTATTTCGACTATGTGTGTTGATTATTTTGATCCACGATTCCTGACGTTTTCGACGTTTTTGACGCTTTTTCGCCGGTTTTGGTAGCGTTGTTCAACACGGTTTTTTAATAAGAGGATTTCATGTTCTTTATCTTATGAGCAAACTGACGTGGTTAAGTACACATTTAGTGAGAGTAAACGGTTTTTACCTTCGGACATGTTGAAGAGTGGCATGTTTTAAAGTAGCACGGAATTAAAAAACGCCATCCTAAGTGAGTTAAGGAGTAATTAGAGTAGCTGCAGGGAATGGGGGTGCTTAAACCAGGCAACTGAGCTAGTAACTGGCAATCGCTTACGCTTTCGGACGAGCCGGGGACTATTGCGGATTATATTTAATACAGGTCTTAAGGTCCTTATTATTTACGGACTCGCGAGAGTCTGGTTTCTAACATGCATGTAAGGAGAAACATCCCGCGGTGGTCACAGCCGAGTGTAATTCGTCAATCAGCTGTTGGACAGGCAGTCGCACCAACGGTGCATATTTTGTTTTAATTTGCACGAGGGAGCTCCGCGGCAGGTCGCCGCTCGCGATCCCCATTGGGGCTCGAGCGTCAAGGAGATCCCGCCCGCATGGCGGGATTCGAGCGACCGGGATAGCGGATTATACTGGTACGCTGCGCTAACAGGACGTAAGTAGAATAAAAAAAAAAAACTCGTCTGCAGAGGAGGGGAAGGTTGTGTTTAATTTTTTACGTTTATTTTCAGATTTGTTAAGTTGGTTTCTTTGATCCCTCCGGGAGCCTTTTTACAAGTTCAGACGGAATTAACCGGAAAGCTGGGTAGTTATCCAAATATTAAGTGATGTAAAAACATCCGTGACTACGGGGCGACCGTTATGATAGATGAACGTTAGTGTCGTCAACGCGGGAAAACCACGGGAAAGCATCAATCACCGTTGTAAGTCGGCGGTTGTTAATCGCGGTGCCCAATAAGACGTTTATGTGTCAAAAGAGGAGCAGGGGTGCGGGGGGTGGGTTTTGTTCGGGGGTAGTAACTATTGTTAAAGCCACATAAGTGGTGGGCATGTTCAGTGTTGGTACTAAGAAAACTGGCTCGTAAGCTCGGCCGAGGTGAGTTGAGTAGCAAGGATTTTTAGTAGTTAGTTCGGCGTTCTTCGGGGAATGGGGTTTAGGCCAAGTGAGCGGCTAGGCGCGAGGTGGCGCTACGCGGCGTATATGCCGACGCGGATATTAATGGTGGGGTCGTTCCGGCGCCACAGGCTATGCATAATCCATTAATTCATTCATCCATCGATCACCGAGGAGGTAAGAACCCCCGAGACGGGCGAGGGGCACATATACACAGATAATATGAGCAAAACAAGAATATAGTACGGTTAATGTACTCTGTGAGGGTTATTGCACGTTACTCTCCATGTTAATAGCCGTGTTTCTCGGCGGGTGGGGGGTTTGGCGAAAGTGGATTTAAATATGGACCAGGGGGATAGAGGAATGCAGCCTAAACTTAGGTGTTTACCTGTATGTTCTAATGATATGTTTAAGGGTCTTTTCATATGACGTGTACCAGGTCGTGTCTACCTGCGCTTGAGTCGGACATGTGTTCTAGAGTGTGTTTAGTGAATATTTTTGGTGTGGTTTTAATGGTGGTTTTTAATGCCTCAACAAACCAGTGTTTGTATGGGGCTTGCTTACTCCTGTTAGTCAGGGGTTTAAATATCTCATAAAGGTGTCTTGATTTAGTGAACTTTTCTTTTCCTGTCTTGTTGCTGGTGGAGCAACTATTCAGCGAGTTTTATTTTGGTGGTGTCAGACCGCAGCAGTGACTTTTTAGTTTAACCGTCGATATCGGGGTTTAATGCAGGTGGTTATTGTGTACTTAGATTAGCAGTTGTTGCTTAAAGTTACTGTAGCTACCCTCCATAACTGTAGGCCATCGCGGGTGTGGTAGTCTGTGGTGATGTGCTCGGGTTTTTACCTTGGCTTTAATTGGCGCGGTTTTTTTCCACGTTTTTTTAAAGCACTTGTTGCCTGGGTGTTCACTTATAGTGATGTCCCCTATAGGGACTTTGCAGCTAGCATATGTAGGAGAGAGGTTTAAGGGTAGATGTATAGCTTACACTTAGAGCGGTCTGATTTTACTGGAGTTTTTCCCCCGCATAATTGTGGGAAGGAGTGGGTCTGCGGGAGGCATCTGGGGGCTGTCAAAATTCATACCGCTGTTCTTTGAGCTTCGGAATATTGGCGCGTGGCTTTGAGTTATCAACCTGATAATAAAGTCAAAGATGTATTTCAGCGTTGTTTTATGCAATTTAACCTGACGCTGAGTCGGTTCTGTCTATTAGCTGTTGTGTTAGGTGGCCACGGTGTGGGGGTGGATAGTGTAGTAATCGGGGGTTAAAAATTGCAGCATGGTTCTGAGATCTTTTTTGTTTTTGAAACAATCGAGTGAGAGCGGAACCAGCACAGGCCCCTCCGCCAGTGTGCGGTACTGCACTCCATCTAGTCTAAAGGGCTATTTACAGACCCTATCTGGGTGCGTCTTGGCTATGTGCTGGGGTCGTCTTTTTGATGTTAAGTTATATTTGGTGGGGTTGTATCTGGTTGTGGTATACTGGTGTTAAGCTGTCATCTTCGCTACCCTCCCCGTGGAGCCTTTGGGCTTTCGTTAGGTCGACTCATTATGTGCTCTCGAGCACGGTTTGCCTCTTCGGTTGTTCTTGGTGGGCAGACAGAGCTAGACTCGGTGTCGTATGGTCACCACAGGCGCTTATACGTACACCAGCCATGTGTGTGCTGAAGCGTCAACAGTAATGACTTGTGGAATGGGTTTGTTGTTCTGTGTGCGGTGATTTGGTGGTCCCTGCGTGGATCTGTCTAGCCTTCCGTGCTTGCCAGACTCTCAAAGAGCCATTTGTTTGCAGTTCTTTTTTATTAAATTCATGATTTAGTAGTTGTTACTTTGGCTCCTGCTCGGGTGGGTGATAAGCGCTTATTACATTAGTCTCACCAGGGGTGGACCTCAAATGTTGTTTATGTGTTGCTGGGGGGCCACAAGGCTTGCCCGCAATAACATTAGGCCGTCAGCAACTCTATGTCACATGATCTAGGCGAAGTGATTCACAGTAGATTAGATTTAATATCTAATGTAATAAGAAACCGCTAAACTCATGCTTTTCGCATGTAGCTGCGCAGTGCTTGTCACAGAGGAGTGTTGCTTGATTTATTTGGCCTTTTTGTTGGATGTAAGCAATATCAACTTGAGTCTTTTTATTTTAAGCATGAAGCCTAAAGGATCGTGGGAGTGCCCACGATGTTTTCAGTGACGCAGGTTGTTAACACGTGGTGGATAAGTTTTCAATTTCTCTGGCTATTGAGAATATGACTAATGGTATCATCGCCTCATGGATAATTGACAATGTTAGCGATCGCTCATCAATATTGACAATAGGTGTTGTTTCTCCTCATTGAGAAGGACTAATGTATGCATCCTCATCATATAATGACAAGTTGTGTACTCTTCTCATTGTGATTTTATGGACTAAATGGATATGCATCCCCTCATCAATATATTGGAAAGATGTTGATGGTTACATCCTCATTGATCGATGTAATAATGATGTGCTTCTTCATTGATAAATTGTTCCGAAGTGGGTATTGCACCCTCATTTGTAATGACTCATGAATGTCATTCCTCGATTGATATGGGGAGGGACTATATCGTATCCATTACGCCTCATCGATAGTAATTGCTGTAGGCTGGTTGGGGCTTTTCAACGTATGTAATTGCCTTAATTGGTTACGATTCCTCATGAGTAATGATGGACTAAATGCTTGTGTACTATCATTTGATGTCTTAGATGAGTGGCCGGGGGTTAGTGTCTGCCTTTCATTGATATAGGTACTAATGTTATTGCATGCACTATCTTGATAATGGACTATACGTACTCCTTTACCCTTGATAGAGGTCATATAGTGTACATCGCCTCGCAATTGATAATTTGCGCTTGGGTGTGTACAACGTTCCTCATGGGGGATAATGGATACTTACTGGTGTAGCATCCGTCATTGATAAGCCTGACTAAGTGTACATCCTGCATTTGAGAATTTGACTAACTGGCGGTGCCATCCTTCATTGGATAATGGACTAATGGAGTACATCATGCATTTGACTAGTAGCTGGACTGCGTTGCGATCATCATTGACATGATGGATAAATGTGTGTACGATCTTCTATTTGATATAGGGATCGAATGCGTTGCTCATCCCGAGTGATAATGCCTCATGTAGTAATGGCCCTCATGGTAGATATGCCTAATGCGTGGTGCATCTCATGAATGATGACAGAATGTGGTATGAATTCCATCATGGATATATGCTAATGCTGTGGCATCCTCATTTGGCTATATGGCCTAATGAGTGAAAGGTCCTCAGTTGTTGGATAATGGTGCATATATGTGAGGCATTCTATCTCATTGATAATGCCTTAATTGCGTGCAGTTGTCCTCACGGACTGTAGTAATATACTCTAAGGGTCACCTATTTCGATATGGAATTGTCAGGGCGGACTGCTCTTAACTAACAATAGTTATGTATAAGGTAAACCTATCTGTGGCGTACACTGGCGGTCCAGCGAGAAGGCCTCTATAGATCGTAATTGTCTAATGGAGCGCCATTTGACGGGGGAGCGTACCTGGTTGTCTGGGAGCATCTAAAGATTCTGTGTAGCTGTATGCTTGTGGGATTTGACCGTTAGGGGATTTTTTGCTGTTTTGTCCGATGTCTTGGTCGCGACGTTCTTGCATATTGCCAGAGTTGAAGTCAGAATAGCAAGCCAATCTGTGGGAGTGCCGGAGCCGCGCCAGATGCGCGTCCTGCTGGTGGCTGTGTTGTGGTGTGTGTTTAACTGTTGTTTGTGTGTGTGTTGGTTTGGGGTTGTGTGTGGGGTGTGTGTTGTTGTTTTTGTGTTGGTGGTTTGTTGTTTGTGGGTGTGTTTGTGTTTGGGTGATTAGAATGGGTGGTGTGTTGGGTGGTGTGCTTGTGGTGGTGTTTTTTGTGGTGTGTGGTTGTGTTGTAGTGGATGTGTGAGTCTTGTGTGTTTGTGGGTGATGTGTGGTGTGTTGGTGTGGGTGTTGGTGTGTGATGTGTTGTGTGGGGGGGGTGTGTGGTGTGGGTGGGTGTTGTGTGGTGTGGGTTGTGGTGGGTGTGTGTGTGTGTGATTTGTGGTGTAGTGGTTGGGTGTGTGTGTGGTGGATTTCACAGCTTGCCTAGTAAGTTTGTTTTACTTTGCGCCAAGGCTAACCAGTTTTTAGTATTTTTTGAATAAAAAGTATATTTCTGTCTCCCGCCTACAAGGAAGAATAGAGCTAAAACCTTGCTGGCCAGGAACCAAAAGTGCTATGAAAATACAGGGTCAGTGTGTCTATGCGGGTCTGTGTGAGCTCTGAATGTGTGTAGCTTGATAAGAGTTACCAGATGGGGCAGTGGGGCAATAGTTATCTGGTTTTTGCCCCTACCCCGTCCCCAGTGCGCCTCTGCCTGTGTTGAAAAATAAGTTTCTTATTGGTGTGGTTGTCTAGCATAATTTGCGAGTAGAAACCTTACGTTGTAGTACGTTCATAGTTTCCTATTTAGTTCAGATCAGAGTTATCGTAGATTGTTACATTATATAGCATTTTAGTAATAGACACTCATGAAGCACTTTGTGATGGAAGGGGGGGGGGGGTTGTGCTTACTCTCTAACACCATCATGTGTATCGACCCAGACCTGGGTGGTGACCACCAAGCCGGTACAGGTGGGGGGGGGCCCCCGCTGGTTTTAAGAGAGGTGAGGGGGGTACAGTTGTTTAGTTTTTAGGGCTGTGGGGTGGAGTACCGGTAGAGAGTAGACCACCCTGGCGAGAACTATGCAGACTTCCAGATACTATAGAGGCGACATGGGGGTACTCGGTTGTTGTGTTGTTCGAGACGCGTGGTTCACCTTTGTTTCACGTTGAGTTAGTTAGGGACGCTGGGTAGCTATGGATCATTGGCCCACCTAGGGTGTGGGTGCAGCTGTGTGGAAAGATTCCCATGTTTAAGAATAAGCGCCACCCTGGTGGCGAGGTGCAAGTGTTGGGGAGGAAAGACTACGGGAGGGAGTTTTTACGACATCAAGGTCGACTACCACCTGGCAGCGTAGTTGTGAGTGGAAAAATCTTAGTCGTTGGAGTTTTGCAATGTGGCAGATACGCGGAGGTATGAGAAAGGTGGTGTGATAGTAAGGTAGTAACTTAAAATGCGAGCAGCCCAAGTTAATAGGGGAGCTTCACAGGGCGTTCTAGATAGCGTAGAAAGATAGTTTGCTAACAGTTTAAGATAGTTGAACAGTTTAAGATAGGTTTGTTATTTAACGTAATGTGGAATGGATAAATTAATGGGAACTACAGTGGTAGTCCAGGTGAGGTAGGAGGGGACCCTCTTTGCTGACGCTAACAACAGCCTATACGTATTATGTCTTGTTCATATTTGTGTAAAATGTTACTATTTATCTGGTGTTGGCATAAATGAATTGGGTGTTGTTACACGTTCGTAAGTTGGATGTGTGGATTGAATTATAAGGTGGCAGGTGTATGGGGAGTTATCTGACAGTGGGAGTTTGTTGGGGGGGGGTCCGTGTGTTGGACGACACACAAGGTTGGGATCTATTTGGTTTTATGATAGCGTCCTATTTTGGTGTCTCTGGCTTGAATTATAGGTAACATCATCTCTGACATGTGCGTTGCATTTTACTTTTGTGTCTTTATTTCCCTCGCATGCTTTTATCCCGTGTTTTGCTCCCCGTTAGGACGCACGAGGGTATTCGGTGTATTAAAACAGAAAGCTATGCTGAGAATAGTTATTGTACTTTATAGATTTATCTATGTGATGAGAGGTCTTGGACAGGGGAATCTGGGTTTTCTAGTGGCGTGGCAGGGATTCGCCTTTTCACCCACCAGGGGTCACCACTGTGGAGCTGTTGATTAGTCGATATATGCTTTAATTTTCAGCGCATGTAATTGTCAACACAGTGCTTTGGAAGTTGGCTTTTAGTAAATGCATTACACCGGCAGACGATGGTAGTTGTATCTCATGAAGAACAGTAGATTAATTACAAGGGTGAGAGATGCAGAATGAAGTCACCAACTAGATGTAATAGCGAGTAGCGGAATACAGCACTGACCTTTAGAAGACATTTTTTGTTATATGGTGGTTTTAAAGTGGAATTCAGTACTTCATGTGTATCCCAATTCGCAGTGGGGAATCAGATTAGGAACGGTTGTTGTCGCTTACGTAGTTAAATGATATAAAGGAAGGATAACTGGTCATTGGCGTACTGGTATAGTAATAGTAAGAGTATGGCTAAATTTAGTGAACAGTTGGAGATTGGGATTCTTAATACTGTCTCTTGTTTATCACAGGTACAAGGATAAATAAACTATGTACTGGGGTAAAAAACTAAGATTCAAGAAAACTCACACAGCACTAAACTAATAATCATTAATATCTTGATAGAATTGTCTGACGGTCGTTTACGGCTGCCCGTAGTAGCATAGCTCATTTTGGTAGACTGCTGTGGTGCGGGATTCCGTTTTAGAGGGAGTGGTAACCTGTCCACGGATCGCGATGCGGGCTCCGGGGTGTTGCAACTCCATCGGGTTGGCGGCCTTGTTTGGGCTATTTGCGTGTCCCCGCCCCCCGTGGCCCGCCTCCGCCCCATGTTGTCTTAACACTGTCCTGTCGAAAATTAATGGTGCTCTGAGTTAACGCCTTCCCCAGAAGTTCTAGGATTCTATTAACCCGTGCGGGTCATTAATGCGGAGTGTTGGAAACCCGGTTTGTGTTCTACCATACAGGATTGTTCTGTTTTATCGTAACCAGATAATGAACTAGATCGTAAAATAGTCAGGTTACAAATCTCTGGGTATTGTCATTAAAATTTGGGGTTGCTTATTTCACGAGTGTGGTTAGTTCATGCATTTTTGTGGCGGTTTGGAGAGCGATATGGATAGAATTAATACGTAGAAAACTGTTGATTTTTAAGATAGTGGTGTTGAGGTAAGTAGAGTTGATCATATTTTCCAGTCGTTGATTCTCATCCAATCATCATTCCTTTTTTAATTGTTAGTGTCTTCTGCAATTAGATTCCTATTATCTTCTGCTTTGCTAACTCCAAGCGATTAGGTAGTTATGAATTTTCGATATTTGATATAATAGGAGTGTTTTAGTGAGCTCATTATATTCTCCAAGAAAATAAGGTAGGCGTGGAAAAGAACATTAATTGAGAGTTGAAGTGTAGGTGTAGTGTTGTATGTAGTAGGTAGTGTTGACAACGTCAATGAGTGGACAAGGGTCTATAGTACTTGAATCAGAAGAATAATTATTATCAATAGTTGTTGTGGAATGTAAAAGGTACAGTTGATGTTGGGGGGGTGGAGGGGTGGGGGGATTTCGTGTGTGGGAATGTTAGAATGAGTACCTACGGTGTTGGTGTTTTGTGTTTTGTGGGCATTTTTCTATTTTGAGTCAAGTAAGACAGAAAGCAAGGTTAACAAACTTCTGCAGAAATTCTTACTAGATTGACGATTAATTAGTGGGTCAGGTGTGGTTGGACCGGGGTTGTCGGAGTTTGAGGAAAACCGATTTTCTAGTGTAGTACGGTGTCTGTCAAATCAAAACGTTCATGGTCCTAAGTTAATAACTTCCATTTGGTTCCATGGAAATTATGACTAGGGTTGGGGGGAGTGGGGTGGGGCTATATTTTGAGCCATGTTTGGTTGGGCTGGTCTATTATACCTTGTTATACTATGATCAAAGTAGGAGTAATTAGTGTGGGGGCCTTTCGGTCACTGTTTTTTAGAGGACAATAACTTCAAGAAACGGACTTAGTATTGCGTGATTTATGTAAAATCATAAAATGAGCGATGCGTATAGGTAGGTATATCTGGTGTGTAATTATTGTGGTATGTTTCTTGCCCACTATCAGTGTTTGGAGGCGAGTTGTTTAAACTGAGCGTATTGTTTATGTAGTTTGTAGAAATGGATGTGGAGGCGAATGTGGGGGTGCGAAATGTTTGCACTGGGAGATTCTTTTCGCCATGCCTAGTTAATTTGGGGCGTGATGACCACGTGTTCGCGAGGCCAGTTGAATCTACTGAATTCAGATAATAAGCTTATTGTAAGAAATTGCTCCTTTTTGAGTCCTTCTATACATACAAGTAGAGAGTGTGTGTGCTCGATTGGACGGTAAGGGGGAAGGCCGGCTGTGCTTTGTCCATCATCGTTAGTATACCTCCCCGCCTAAGAGCTTGGGGAGTGACCCTGGCTAGACGCCTGTAGCATGCTTCAGAAATGGGCGTTATTGAGGGTAGCAGATTGGCTTATATTCGAACTCTCTTTGTCATTCAAGTGGCTCTTCCCTCCCACCCCTGGCTCTCGGCGTTGGTGAGACGGGTTGGTAGGGGTGTGTGTTGAGTTGGGTGGGGTGGTATTCGGTTGTGTTTCGGGTTAGGGTGTTGGTTTGTGTCGTGGTGTAGGTGTCGGGGTGTAGGGATTGTTTGTTTGTTTGTGAAATCCTTACATGGGTCTTCAGCGAGTTTGATTGATTTCTCTGTCAATATAAGAATGGATTGACATGCAATGGGCGGTCCAGTCCTAGCCTAGCACCGTTGTTGTGTTGTGTGCACTGCGGCTTCGGGGTTTGTGATTCTTGGTTGAGGTTGTTGTGAGCTTGTTGGCGTCTGTCCCCCCCTTACCGCATGCGGTAGCGTGCATTGCTTTCTTGTCCGTTCGTCTTTTGTTGAGTGACATGGGTTATCTTTCGTTATTGGGTCGTTTGTTTTGGGTGTTGTTTAGTGAGGGTTGTTGTTTGTTGGTAAAGGTAGGGGCTCATAAAATTGAATTGTGGCGGTTGCTGGCGTGGGTATTATAGCGATCGTTTATATGACGTCAGACGGCCTGAAAATTCCTGGTATTCAGATTCACCAACTCCGGGAGAGGGGGTGGTGGTGATGGGGGGTGGTGTAGGGTGTAAGGGTGGGGTGTAGATAGACCAACACTTCTTTTATATATACTTCATAGTTTTTAATTGGTATTTCACACGCAGCGACAATATCATGAGAATTGTAATGTGTTGCAGCCTTAGTAATTTAATTTAGTCACAACTATTTTAGAAAGTTATCGGTTATATTCCTTAATTCATTGTCTGCTTGTATTATTGGGTACATTGCTATTTGTTTTGGTTGGGAGTATGTGAAGCAGAAACGGAGGATCAAGGTTTGAGTTGGATCGGTTCTTCGGGCTTTGGAATTCATAGTGGTGGTGCACTCAATTCACAACTAATGTGATGGCGCGTGTGGCTCTTCGGTAGTTGGGTAAATTGAGTGTTTAAAAGTGTTCTTGTGTCTTATCTATGTGATGGGTGGGCCTAGCAGGTATTCGGAAGGAATTATTTGTGCTGTTTGGTGGATGTTCAAAAGACTTTAGTATTTTCGAATGCTCAAGGTTTCAAGTGGAGGCTTAGTAGCAGGTGACTGGTTGAAACGGACGGCTACGTTGCTACCTAAGCAGATCGCGGCCACCGAACCTAAGCGGTATAGGCCACGATAACATGAGGGCCTAAGAATGCCTTCACTCTTGATCCCTGTGTGTTGCTTCGCGAATGTCGGAGGTCAAGCGCCTGAAGTAAACATGGTTCTAGATTCTCGTTTGTGTGGCCGTCAAACGTATACTTTCTATTAAAGAATCCTGGTTTTGGTAGACTTGTCTCGGATACTAATTGCTTGAAACATTCCGGTAAGTGTGTGTATTAGTAGTTGATAGGTAGTGCTTGTATGTACGGGGTGTCTTGACCCAGTGTTTGTGGCCATGGGTGGGCGGCATTGTTCTATAAGGGGTTTGTTTATACCCTCAACAAGCAGGTAAGATGTCCGTCCATAACGAAGTGGGAATGAAGCTACGGTCGCGTTACTGGATTCAAAATTTAGTTCTAATAAAATCTTTGGTGTTTATATAGGTTAGAAATATATGCATCTTGGTTCCGATGTCATATGTAGTGTATTGTGATTATTAAATTGTACGGTGTTGTGGAGTTTTAAACGTCCCTGTTATCCTTACTTTCGTACATGTTTTTGTGGATTGTTATACTTTGTTGCAGATCCATAAGGTGTTGTTGAGACCGTATTCCACATACATTCGCGGATGTAAACGCCGTCTTATTTTTTTATTTTCACGTACGCTGGTAGGATGTATTCATGGCGTCGCTCATCATCATGTGTCGATTGCATTGATTAGTCTGACCTTGTGCTATCAGTTGTGTGATTTTTGGACCATTTAAGACCCTGTGGTGATGTGGGGGCACAGTGTTTTTGTTGGCGTATTTGTTTGGATCAGTTGTGTTTTATTTTAGCTTATGAGGGGCTTTCTCGACAATGGATTTTGATGATGAGTTCGTTTATGCATCATAAGCGTTCGTGATTTAAAAAAATTAGCATCATTATGTTTTATGATAAGGTCCATAAAGGGCACAAGATAATGGAACGTGCATGCTGTGTTCATTAGGAAAGGGGTAATTACGCTCACTATACACTTTATATGCAGAGTTATTTGCCATGTCCTTACTTTTATTAGAGCGCTCTGTTTCTATTTTGATGAATTACCATATTTAACCTTTTTTCTTACAAGAAAGTTGTCATTTTTATTCTGTGATTAAGGCCTGGCTAATCCGATAGACTAGTAGACTAATTGTAAGCCAGTAAGATGGATTTTAGTGGTTCCTTTTAATGTGTCTCCGATAGTTTTCATTTTAAGATATGTTTTTTCAAGTCCTACTAGATTATATTTGTAGTGTCTTTTGATATGGAGGTTCTTGGTCCATATTATTAACTGCGAACCGCAAAATGATAAGATGAATTTTCTCTGTGCTTAGTTTTGTGGTGTCTGCTAGTATAAAAGTATATAGAGTAGTCAGGTTGTGCGTATTTTGTTGTCGGCCCCATTGAAGGGGAATTAGCCCTGCTAGAATACCAATACCTAGTTATCTACAACTATACGTGCTAAGTTCTGTGTGCAAGATATTCACAAAATATGACAGGCTTCCATTACCACTAGTCTGGGTTTTATACCTTAGGTCAGTGAGTGAGATGCAGTTTATATGTGACGCTCCCTTTTGTCCACTAGGGGAAAGAGGGAAGTAAATATGCGGTGTGAACCGTAAGCTAAGAATCCTCCTTGTCACCGACGAGCAGTCTGCTGCGGCTAACATATGCTGTCGAAATCCTCTTTGTAGCTTCAGGATTTTGTTTATTTTTATAAACACATCACAGGAGTGTGGAATTAGATTTGCGAGGGAAAATGTAAATGATGATCAGGGGGTCCTTTGGTGGGTATCTGTATTTGTAGATATGACGTGTCTAGCGTTTCAGAATGGGAGTTGACGAGTGTTTGTGCTAATGTGTACGTTTGTGGTGTGTTCCTTTGATAAGGTTACACGGTGTCTCTAAGCACTCAGTTCCCTATAGTCATTGGTTGTGATGGGGTGCACGTCCCCAGCGAGAGTTAACTGTGCGAGCAACAAGAGTGCAGGTAATAGTCCGCATTTAGCTAGGAGGAGAACCCGACGGTTTGAATGAGTCGGTGAGCTAAGGCTCGAATTTATAAGGAAGGGACTTTTTCAATACAATGTAAAATGGCTCTATCACGTAATACTTCCCGTTTACCAAAAGTGTAGTGTGGCGGTCATTGGGTACGCTTCAGTTGGCTGACGTCGATGGGGGGAGATAGCCGTTCGAGACGGTAATGATAAGAGTGCTGTCTTTCATCGTATGGCCATCACGGCGCTCGTTTCTATGCTGCCGACAGGAGTTGGATAGAGGTTGAGTCTCAAAGGAAGTGAAGGCAGCCGATTGGGACTTATCAGGCCCGCGCTAACTCTGGCATATTAAACGACTGGTTTTTGATTGTGGTTTGTTGTTCATGCACTGAACGGGTTGCTACATGTCAATGCCATTAATCTCTCGTGTGTGTCCTTCGGGTCAGTAGATTTGTAATTGACCCAGTGTTTTTTTTTTCCTATATTGCGTATGTTGTGTTTATATCCCTCAAAATGATAACATGTTGAGTTGGTTTCCACCCATACGAGACGTCTTTGCACTTACAAGCTTTAGCATTTAAAAACCCATTATTAGTTGATGGTTATCTCTTACACACACAGGTTTGTGTACCGCATAGTAGAGTCTAGTCTGGGTGTGGGGACTGTTCGTGGCACGCCCACACTCAGGTTATTGCGCGTACTTGTCCATTCGAGATCGTGCGGGATCACGATGTACCAGTTCTAGATACATGCTAAACAATCTGCAACAAGGTAGGGGGTACAACACCTCACGTTCAGAAACGACTTGAAAAGTATCAGGCTTTTCTCGCCCTATAGTTTTGACCCCAAACTAAACGTAGATGCACACAGTTTCCACACATGACTTGTTGCCCGCTGGGTATCTACCTGCAGGTCGATGGAAATGGTTATAATCTCTGCGAATTGGGTTTCTCAGTGAGGAAGTCTGTGGACACTCTGGCTCTTACTGCACCGCCGGGTTAAAGAGGTTAGAATCACACCGAATGGCATATTTTGAGTCCATAGAGTCCATCACTCGGTACAATAGTTCCACTAATGAACACGACTATTGTGTCATAGTCCTAATCAAAGTGCGCCGCTTACATCTATAACTAAGGTAGGTACCCTATGCAAACATGTCTCAACGCTACGACACAACAGAGATAAAATCCAGAAACACCTACAAATATGAGCGTAACTCCAAGTGTGATTTATATGATGTAGTCTTGCAGATACCACTTACCGTTCACACAGTTTGGGTTGGTCAGACATTGACAATGAGGCGCTTATTTTTGATTCAGGTGCAAACGCACTGTACCTTTCACAGAAGGAAAAAACTTTTAAAATGCGTGTCTTAACGTTTGAAGAGGGATACACATCTACAATTGATATGTTGTCAAGGTGGTCTCTACACTGACTACATATGCTGCATGTAAGGTGCGCTGGTGTTTTGGTGCCAACTATGTACACGAGGTGTGTATAGAGGCCCCCCTACTTTCAATGTTCGCGAACACAGTAACCCACGTGTTATTGTTTCTCTTTAATCTGGTACGACATGTGTTGTTGCCTCAGTTGTTGGCCTGCTCACGAAGGCATATGATGAGTTATGGAAATACCCGTGTGTGCAACAGTGTTCACACATCTGAAAAACACGTTTAGGGTCGTACCGAAGAGCTACAAAGAAGACCCTTCCATGTGAGCAGATGAGTTTTTGGGACGGAATCCAGTTGGGGTGGGTAAATTACGACTCAAAATGTCCAGCAAAAGAGGATGAACTTTCATTGAACTCGACAGTCTAGTCTTGTCTAGAAATGAACGGCTCATTCCATGAAGACATGCTAGACATTGAAGATTTTCATGTAGCACAACCGCGTGGGGGTAGTGTACTCCCTACAGAGGACAGCACAAACAGGCTCTAACCAGAGCAGAAAAAGAAGTGGGAGGCCGCGTTGCAGAACTGAGCAAGAAGATAAGTACATTAGAGTCTCTAGTTTGAGAAACAGACGCCTCTCAGTACCCCAACTGGCATCTTCATTAAATAGTACCCGCAAAACACCAGTGTCAACATCTACAG
>NC_045756.1:14503769-14517686 GCF_008692095.1 Etheostoma spectabile | reverse complement strand
TTTAAGAGGCGGCTGCGGGATTCTGGGCTTCAGGGCAGCAGTGGCAAAGGAAAAGCATATTGAGACCTGGCCAATAAAAGAAAAAGATTAAGATGGGCAAAAGAACACCGACATTGGACGAGGAAGACTGGAAAAAAGTGTGTGAGCGCAGAACAAATGAAATGCTGGAGAGCCTGAGCCATCTGTTAAGCAGGTGGAAGTAATATGTAACGTGTGCTTATTTATATAACACTTTTCCAGTCTTAACAACTGCTCAAGCACTTTTACATCTACAGGAAACATTCACCATTCACACCACATTCATACCCTGGGGCCGGGGCTGCCGAACAAGGGCCACCTGCTCATCAGATAAACATTCACACACATTACACTCCGAGCGCAGCACCGGGGCAACTCTGGGTTAGTGTCTTGGGATCGAACCACCAACCTTCCGATTGGCAGGCAACCGCTCTACCACAGCCCAGCCTCCCTATATGATGGTCTGGGTTGCTTTGGTGCTGGTAAGGTGGGAGATTTGTACAGGTAAAAGGGATTCTGAATAAGGAAGCTACACCCATTTTGCAACGCCATGCCATACCCAGTGGACAGCGCTTGATTGGAGCCAATTTCATCCTACAACAGGACAATGACCCTAAACACACCTCCAAATTGTGCAAGAAACTATTTAGAGAAGAAGAGGCAGCTGGTATTTTATCGGTATGGAGTGGCCAGCGCAATCACCAGATCTGAAACCATTGAGCTGTTGTGGGGAGCATTCTCGCTTACACAAGAAGCGACATCCAACACAATCCAACTTATGGGAGCTGCTTCTGAAGCGTGGGGTGCAATTTCTCCAGATTACCTCAACAAATAACAGCTAGAATGCCAAGGTCTGCAATGCTGAATAAACTGCAAAGGAGGATTCTTGACGGAAGCAAGTTTGATGTGAAACAAACATCTTATTTCACACACAATCATTATTTCTAACACTTGTCAATGTCTTGACTCTCATTTTCTATTCATTTCACAACGTATGGTGTGAATAAGTGACTTTTCAGGAAAACACAAAATGTTTGGGTGACCCCAAACTTTTGAACGGTAGGTATATAGACTACATGCATACAGACATACATACATACATACATACATACCATACATACATATGTACCAAACATAAATACATAGGCTACCATACATGTAGTATGTGTGTATACCATACATACATACATACATAATTATAGTACATCATACATACATACATACATACATATAATATAACTATCATCCACATAATACATAAATACATCCATACACATACTACAATACATAATATATAGACTACTTACATACATACATACAACTTACATACAGGGTGCTGTTTGTGAAAACAGCAGAAGGGAGGGGGTTGATTATGCACAACAAAACAAAACATGCATGAATAAATCCACTTTAAATACCATGAATATTGGCACTGGGCCAGTCCAAGCCCAAACTCAGTATAATTTCTAATTATTTCAATAGACTTTAATTTCATAAATTCACATTAATTTTGTGGACTTTTTTCCAAATGCCCATTTATTTGTTGTCCCTCTCATTAATTACCAGTTCTTAAATGCAAATCAAGGGGGCGTGGCTTCTCTCACATTATAACAGTTTACTGTGTGTACGTGGGACTGCAGTTCAGGTCTTTGGCCCCAGAATCATGAGCACTGTCATGAATGGGTAGTGCGGATAATTCAATGACACGCCTGAGATACTCCAGGACGACTACCATTACATGTGGTCTGTAAAGTGTCACAGACCACAGAGGGACAATAAGCCAGTCAGACTATTCCTGTGAAGCTGGTGTCTGTCAGTAAAAATGCATTTCAAGGGAGTCCCATGAGAAGTGAACAGGGAGGATTAACTTATAACAACATTGCTATTACCAGTAAGAAATTGATGGTGGGTTTTAGATGCCAATCGATATTGTCCTTATTTTAAAACTTTAACTTAAAGTAGATGTGGGTGAGATTACGTGTCACTTTCCTCAACGCCACTTTGATGAACTGAGAAAACAACAACATACATCCTACTGGTTACAGCCTTTTTAGGTATGGGTTATTTCTGTCCTGGTTTGAAGAGCATAGAGAGCAACTGTATATCAACGTTTTTGAAAAACGAGCAGGTCTATTGGATGTCCATTTGAGCAAATACTTGCTATTCAGCATGACTGTTCAGGTAAATCACGCATGCCAACAATTACAACAAGGATCAGGCAGAATTCCAGATTACAGTACACCACCCTACAATTCTGAATGAAGTCGGTTGCTCTAAAACACCATTATGGCAACAACATATGAATCATTTCATTCTTCACTAGCAGGATGGAGTTCATTTAGCTGAACCATCTGTGGCTCACACTGGTCCCAGTTTAACTAGGTGGGTGTCCTGTGTTGTGTGCAATTGACTCCTCCTTAGAGAAACCCCCCTCACACCACAGGGATAATAAGCTCTAGTACACAGCATGCCAACTAACACATAGTTGAAACCTGTATATATCCACGTTCTACAGCCCATAACTCCTCTCTTAAGCCGGCTCCAAGAGCATTTTTGCTGCTGGTGCCAGAGGCCTCATGATTTTCAATAAGCTCGAAATAAGAGGCTTTAATTTATACAGTGTTACCAACTAAAGTGGCTGCACCTTTAAATGTGAGAAATGCCTGTCTAATTAATTCTGAAAACAAATTTGATTAGCAAAAAAGACTAGATCCCCTACTGCTGACAATAAGATGTGTGCATCCTTCACATTCTTGTCTGGCTATGTGAGCTGTGTGTAATGTGTGGTTCATGCATGATGTGGTGAAATTGCTCCGCAATGTGCTGCCCTCTGAGTTTCTTGAGCTGTGTATACATTTGTTTGAATGTAAATATTGTATGATGGGTCAGGATTACGCACATGGGGTTTTCACCTTAAATACCAAGGACAAAGGAGTAAAATCACTGATGTTGTCCAGCTCTATGTAAGCCATCATGAACTCACTTGACCTCGCTACAATCAAGTCCCATTTTTAACCTGGACCAAACATAAACGCTTTCGTGAAGTAAAGTAACTCATACTAAAGAAGCGATGGCCAAAAGCATCCTGTACTCAAATACACCTTCCAGTAATACTCAAATGGATCTTAAAAAACCCAAACTCTCTTTCTAAAGCTAGCGTAGGCTAGGGTATTAGATATGACTGTATGGTTCCTGAATTTTAAAATCCCACGATCTCCTGTTCCAAACATGACAAGACAGCTCTAATAATTACTGAAATCATGCTGCTACTGTATCCTTGTCCTGATGCCAAATTGGTGATAATTTGCCTGACTACAACGCTCATTCCTTTGTTTATAGATGGAGCTTATGTGAAGCACATAAGCAGGATTTTTGTACCAGCCAGTGAGATACTGTAAAGCCTGTCATTTTCTAATGACACAGCTGGTGTCTTAACAGCAACCACCGCCTACACCATTGCTGACTTGTGTCAGATTGTGTATCAATAAAAATGTGTACTATGTAAGGGTGTGGGGGGTGGCTGGACTCAAGGTGAAGGGAGTCTTCTTGTTTGAGGCCTGCACAGGTCGCAAGCTACTCTTTACACAAATGCAGTTTCCTATTATGATCAACTCTCGCCAAAATTTCCATCCCTTGGCCTTTAGTGCTTTAGTTGCTTTTTTTCATCACAATCTGCTGCTAAAAAATACCCGACCAAACTATCAAAAAGCCCTATTTCTTCTTGTTAAATAAGAAACTACAGGGACCAGCTGTTTTAAACCTGTCATAAAAGATTTATGTCTTCAGTAGGACCCTGTGGGCTTGGGCAGAGAGCCAAAGACGGGTTGAGGACGTTTAGAGAAATGGACACACACATAGTTGGTTTTTGGTCTTATGATTTGTTGACAATAAAACTATAGAATTAAACCAGGCCTATATTTTAACCATAGTGCGCCAATACTAAAGAAAAGATATCCAATGCAAACAAATGGCAAAACATTTTACATAAATGTGTGTTCATAGCATGGATACAAAAGCAATCAATGTGGCATTGTATGTCCTTTAAAACACATGTATATAAACAATACAGTGCAAATGTTTTTTTCTTTACTGAAAAAGATCTCAGGTGCAGTTATAGGAAATACTTGTGCATTGCATTAATTGTTGGATTGTAAATCTTGAAACAGAGTAGGAGGTTGTGGTGTTGCTATACATGCGACAATAAAGAAAACATCTATTATTTGTAAACAGTTAACTTTCTAACGTCATAGTGGTGAATCCTACTACATCTTACTCCAACATTACAAGCTGAATAATTGTTTAAAAGGATTTGTCACTGTTTAATGTTCCTGATGTAAATTGGTCATATTGCTGATTACAATGCTCATTTTGTCGTTAAATGATGGAGCTTATGTGAAGGTAACGAAAATACAGAAGCCCGGTTTCTGTAGCAGCCAGTGAATACTGTAACGACTGTCATTTTTCTAATGATACAGTTGGTGTCTTACAGCAACCAAGCTGCTGCTTTTGTCGATTGTGTACACAATAAACATGGTACTGTGTAAGGGTGTGTGGGGGAGGCTGGAACTCAAGGTGAAAGGGAGTCTTCCTGTTTAAAGCCTGCACAGGTCGCAACGTCCCTCTTTAACAAAATCAAGTTTCTTATCTGATCAACTCCGCCAACATTTCCATCCACTTTGGCCTACAGTGCATATACGTAGTTGCTTTTGTTTCATGTGAAATGAGCAGATTCAAATGTATACAGTAACTACCACCTTGTGTCAACATGAGTAAATATAAAAAACTTGATATTTATTATTATTATTTGTACCACACATTAGAATACTATGGATCAATCTGCCGCTGAAAAAAGTCCCTAACAAGCAAAATATCAAGGATAAAAAAACATCAATTAGCCCCATTTCTTACGGTTTGAGTATTCATTAGTATAAGATTGGTATTTACTAAAGGTAAAAGTAGAGAACATGGGAATTTTTGTTTGAATGACTTTCAATCATTTTGGAAGATTGTGCTGAGAGCACAGGCATTATTTCTCTGTCATTTATTATATGCAGTATGTATGTATGCATGTAAGATATTGTATAGTTTTTTAAGGATTTATGTCTTAGTAGGACCCTATGGGCTTGGGGCAGAGTTAACTCTTTGTGGTCCGCTGGAAGGATTGTGGCAAACTTGCGTTCACTGTCTAAAAAAGCAGGGCATTTACCACATTTGGGGGGGGGCAAATTGTAATTAGATTATAAAGTGCTGTTTTCTAAATGTAAGATGAGCCCAGATTAAAATGGTACAGTAGTGTCGGAAGCTAGGAGAAACAGTTAAAAATCAAAAACCATAAAATAAAGTATGACGGGTGTGAATCTGTTACATTTTATTCTCTAAAAATGAACAAAGCCTGTCTCATCTGTTTTCTATTGGTATCAAATTGTTCATAATAGTTTGTTGTTTCTTCTGAAGATTTATCTGGTGGACCTACCTCGACCAAGGCTTTTTTTACGGAGCATCTTTCTGAGCTAGTTAGTCATTGAAGTGAATGGAGCCAATTGTAAAAACTGTAAATTATTTTGTGTGCATCACTAAACACTTGTGAACCTTCAACTAAAACGCTTGTGCCACTTTGTCTCCGAGATCTGCTTTCAGACATCAACTCACAGTGTTCCAGCGTAAAATGGCCCGTGCATAGGAACACAAAGCCATTGTGATTGATGAAAACAGTTAGCAATGAGTATTGCTTACTTTATCTGTCAAAATGACTAAACACGCAAAGTCATTGAAAGTAGCAGATCTAACTCATAATGCTTTATGATGGCTTATGGCACATGAAATTAAGTGAGCATCTCATAGATTAAGTGCTGTGGTAAAATATATACATTATGTTGCCTCCTGGTTCCAACCTGGACTGAGTAACATTTTGCACAAATCCTTTTTCCACACTGTTTTTGCGGGTTCACTAACTGGCAAAATATTCAAACCACAAGACACGTTAGTTTGATTCACAGATATGTCTAATTGAATATTCTACATAGTTTGTGATCATCTTGTGCGTGATTACATCCATTTTAGCTGACTTGTTGTAAACTTTGTCACCTACGCTAGAAGTTAAATAGGTGGGTGCAAACACAACTTGTCTATTTACATAAGGTTCTAAAACTGACCACTCCTGTGTCTGGCAGGGTCGAATATGTTAATTGCTACTTAATCCAGTGCTGTGGATGACATTTATTTCTGTTGGTGTTCTCTTGGTTTCACAGACAAAATGAAACAGCCGACCCTAATTACTATCGCTTCCAACACACAATACTTCCCTAATGAGCTCTATAGTATGCCGATGTCTCTAAATGCCTTTATTTTTTTAAACTGAATGGTTGTCTCACATGTAATTATTTGACTATTAAAAGAAAGTGAAATATTCTCTTCCTGAGAGTGAGATAGACTCTATGTGTTAGTTGTGCCCATGTCGGATGGTGTACCATATTACCCGCTCCCAATTATTGATGTAATCATTACATTGAGTACAGAGCTGCACTAATTTGCTAACCAGTGAGGTTTAGAATTGTCTGTCACATTTTTGAATATGAACACAGCCAGGCGTCTGTTTCCCTCTGCTTCTAGTCTTTATGCGAAGCTAGGCCACTTCTGATAATAGTTCCATGTCAATGGTTGACGGTTGATTGTTTTGCATCAAAGCAAGGTTATTCCTCAAATGTGAATTCATCCTCAAATAACACAAAAACCTGTCTTAACAGACGGTTACATTTTACTTGAGGTTTTAATGTGTTTTGCTTAGAAAGAGGATTGAGCAAAAAGGATCTGGATCCATACTCCATTATGCCAGCTCAGCTTCGTAAAGTGACTAAAACTCATACAATTAAAACAAACACATCAAAATGACCAAAGATGAAGGATCATTGACCATTGAGACTGAGCAATACACTATACAACGTACAGATTCACTGGTCATTAACCGTGCAGCTTGATGTTGGCCCCCAGAAATCCTACAGAAACTGTTGTGTGTTTGGTACCAAAACAAACACGGAAACAACAAGACTTGTACCTTAACCCTCATGTTGTCCTCTGCTCAAAGTGATCCATTTTCAGTTTTTTTGTCTCAAAAAATGTGCCTTCGAATAAGCCGAATCAAAAAAGCACCCAACAACATTGAAAAAGTGACAAAAATGTCGGAAAAAGCGATTATAATGTTTTATGGTTGATGGGAAGAAAACACAAGGGTTAAAAAAATTCTGAATAACATTACTTAATATTCTATTAACAAATATTGGCTTTATCTCAATTTCAAAACAATTGAGACAAACATACAGTAAATGGTTAGGGAATGCATTAGTCTCCACTAGCACACATAAAAAAGGGAATTTTGTCATAAGGTTATAATTCATGTTACAAATCACTATATTAAAACATCAGTGGTCCTATCCAGAATATTTTGAATTGAGTCAGGAATTCTTTGATTTTCAGTGAGAAAAATTGTAGCATTTTTCTTCTTGTAAAAGCTGAAATGGGTCAATTGACCCGAATACCACACGAGGGTAATAGCAGTGACAATTGTGCTGAAAAAGCCAAGAAGGCAAAACGGGATCCGGATGAAACAAATGTGGGGTTGACAGAGAGAAAAGGAGGTGAGGGAACTTTGTAAATGACAGATTTGGGTAAGCTGTTTACAATTACATGTATGTCGCTTCTCTCACTGTCAGTTGCAATCAACATAGTTTAAAAATATTTCTGAGTATGAATGGCATTGATTGAATCCTGAAGACAGTGCTGATCACCCAAGCAGGCTGCGAAGTACTACTATGAAAAAAGCGTCGCTCTGGCCTCGACTCACGCACCTCCATCGGAAGCCGGATGCTCCTTGCGACGCTTGTTCTAAGCTCTTCGCAGCTCACTTGTTGTCAGTCGCTCAGAATGCCTTAGCAAACATGCAGCAATTAGACAGTTACCTTTTGTCTGCCTCAAAACACTATTTGCTAATAAGTCGCCGCGGTGCGGAAATCCGTATCCTCGGATTTATAACGAACTTGACGCACACCAGACTCACATGAGATGTAAAGTCTACTTGTGTACATCCGCGGGGTAATAAGAACACAAAGGAGCGTAATTAAAAAAGAGAGATTTTATTTCATTGTGATTTGTGTCAGTACTTTAAACTTGGAGCTTCTGAAATATCTGAAAAAAAAGGGTGAAGTTTTGAATATGCAGAAAGAAACTATGTTACCGATATATTAAACCGTTACCCAATGATACACACTCTTCTACTTCTTAGCGATTGGGCTTGAGGCAGTTGCCATAGGGATCCATAGCCTTTGGATTTTGTCTTTTAGCAGATTTACCCAATTGTTGTACTTTCTATTGGCTGGTCAATTTATGAACACGGACAGGGCAAAATTGAAGTGGAAAGGGGGAGATGGGATTGTAAAGGTTTAAAAACAAAAAGTAAACTTTCGTCACATGAACAACTACATTGTTGTCTTTGTGATAGTCAATAATTCCATTTTATTCATAGTATCAATATTAACAAGCTTCGAGCACTTTACAGATAGCGGTAGGGTCTATTTACCAAGGACCAAACAGTTCTAGTAGTGTCTCTAGGAGCAAAGCAACAGTGCGGACAGTTGGCGACGAAAAAAATAAAAAATTCCATTTTAGCAGAAAAAACTGGACAGACCCACAGCTCTTGGTAGGCGGGGTTGACGAACCGGTTGGGAATGAATGAAGACTTGGGGCGGTAAACAGTCACAAAAATAGTTTAGTATAGTAAGTTTAGACTTGGGGTAAAAAGGGCACACCTGAAAGCACGTTAATGCAGTAAAAAGTCCTTTTTCAGCACAACCAAGGCCATATCATAATGCCCCATTCAAATAATTGACAGAGGATAATATGGGAAAGTTTAAATTGTCTTGTAATGTTGTAAGAAATTGTGAAAGGAATATGTGGTTTTCTTAACTTTCAACCTAAGGAATTCACAAATCATAAGTGAACAAAACAAAAACAGGCATTTGTAACAGGTTAAATACAAATAATATTTGGTGAGTCAAATGAACAATCGAGGACAATTGAAGTTTACAAGGTCCACATCGTAACTTGTTGTAAGCAAAGATAAACGATACAAAAGAAAAATAGTCAGGCATTGTTATTTAAGGGTTGGACTACTGTCCTTATGATTCAGGTTGCTCAAAGCTAGTAGGACATAAAAGATCCTCAGTTTGACAGAAACTAAGAAAAGAGATCCTATGTCTCATGCGTCTTTTGCACGACTTTTGTATAATGAATTTATATACTTCCCGAACTACAAAAAACCTTAATGGCAGGAACCATCATATCTGTAAGATCTCATAGTACCTTTTGCCCCCAACAGCAATGCATTCCCCGAATGCGTTAATCTTGTGGTTCCTAGAGGTCTTCTAAAGGTAGAGAGCCTTTAGCTATACAGGATCCTCTCTGTGGAAACCTCTCTGAGTACTGGGTGCGGGAAGCAGGACACGCGTTCCATTTTGGAAGTTAAACTTACTTAAAAAAACTTACCTAACTACTCTGTTTGGAAAGTGATCTTCGAGTAGCGTGTGTATCTTGTAGTGAAAGATATCTGTTACCATCATATAAAAAGGGAATGACCTGACAACAAAACCAATCAAAGTCTGCTTATTAAAGGTGCCCATGCATGAGGAAAGAAAAATTACCTTTTTTTTGGGATTGGGGGTTTTAATTGTGTCCTTTGGTGTGGCTTGTGTCCACAGCATCAATGGAAAAAAAAACTATCCATGCTCTTTTAGGTCAGATACAGGTTTTTTTTAAATTGCCTCGTGTCTTCAGTCTCCAGGTGAAAATGTGTCAAAGTGAAGGACAAGGTGGGCTAAACGTAGCAGTTAAGCACTAGCCTGTAGCTCGCTCTCATTGGGCAAAACACTGCCAACCACACTAGTCACATAATTTGCCAAAATTAACTACTTCATGTCCCGTTTTGCAGGGTAGTGGCCCCTCGTCTAGAAGAAGCTCCCAATAATCAGGCTTGTATCGACCAAAGTTGGAAAACAGTAGCTAGCGATGTTATAATACAGTTAGCGCTTCGCGGACTCCAAACAAGATAGACTTATGTAAACCCGTAACCCAGACCCACGTGGCGGACGCATGTGGTGGCACGAAACACTGGCGTTTAAGAAGTTTCAATTAAGTGTAAACTAAATACCCTGTAATAATCAATAATCTTCTTCTTTTATGTTGCTTCTATTGAACAACACAGTTGTCATGCCATATCAGTGAGGTAGCGAGTTGGTTAGGGAGCTACAAAATGAGATGGATTTTGAGAAGTTGGAGCTGGCAGGGACATGTATACCAACAATACACTTCATTCCTCCTCATAATTTCAATTCGCCTGGCTGCAGTCACACACAATCTTACACTATAGTGGTAAATGGGGTATTCCCAATCGTGTTAAAAGTTGGATGTGAAATATTTTTGTAGATGGGCTGGGTTACAGGTACGCGAATGCAAAGGCTAAGCATCAAAATGTCAGGGTTTATTTGTATAACATATAGTCTTACTTAAGTTAAGTGTTATATAACACATGGTCTAGTTTTTAGAGGAGCGGGCGGTCGTGGGCTCGACTATACTCGTGTTCAGTGGTGTTGGACAATGAAAACGTTCTATAAAATGCCTGGAGCAATCCAAGGCCCTGGGAAGTGCTTCATTAATTATCTATCATATGTTTAAACCTCATGTAGAGTTAAAAAAAAATCCTGAAGTGTGAGCATAGGATCAGTAGGACCACACACACTGCAATTGTAACATTAGCCATTCCGTGAGCTATATTCGCGTTTAGCCATAGGGTTGAAAACAAGGAATCTGCAACAAGTGCGTTACATACAACATATGGTTTTTTTTTAAATGAAAACATGTAAATTTTCGTCCAACTCTGCAAGAAGCTCAAACAGACAGAAAAAAATGAACGCTTGGAAGTATTTCTCTTCCCTCCCTCTCCCGCCAACAGTCGCGGACAGAGTCACCAACTAAGAGCCAGGGTTGTCCAAGGTTCTGCCTGTACAAGGGAGCTGCCTTTCACTGTCGCAACTATAAATGCATGCTCTTGGGGCGAAAATTGTTGGGTCTCTGAAATAATAGTGTGGTATACAACAACTCTATTTTTAGGAGGTCCGAGATAATGTCTATATTTATGACACTTAAAATAAATTGAATTGGAACAAATCAGTATGTTGTGCCAAATGGGAGGTAAAGGTGGAGGTGTGTCTCCAATTATATAGGTATAGTTTGACTGGCCTTGTCAAGGGTGTTGGTCAGGTCAACCGAGACTAATGACAATGTGGGAATGAAAGCGTTGGGCTAACGTAAAACCATAAGAAGTCATACTGTGGGTGCCGACCGCGGATCTGAACCGCCTACCAATCGATCTTCACACTTCCCACACGCTCTGAAAAACCCTCAAGAGGGGTGGCTGCCGTAAACATATTTCTTGATTGAAACATCCTTACGCTCTTGAACTCATGAAGCTTCGACACATCCACACCACTACTCACGGTAAGCGCACGGCTGTCATATCTCACTGACAGGACAACAGTAAGTTAATACAATTCGGGGTCCTGGAGAAAGGGCCATTTTATATGGGGTCCTATCTGACATCCACAGCGATTCATATTTAGCATCTTTTGGGGCCCTCTCACATGAGGGCCCTGGGTACTCAGTGTAATGCCATCTTTACCACCCAGGTCGATTTGCCCCGCGGTACCACAGAATCACCAGTGTTCTGGTGTCCCACTGGAACAGGCCTCCAAACCCTTCAGAATTGGCTGCCAGGGATAATACCCCCAACCAAATTATCCAGATAACGTCACACCACACCCAACAGCCCTGGTCCAATACACAGATCACTTCAAGGAACATCTTCTTCATGGGTTAGGGGTGTCCCTAAAAGGGACATAACTTAAATAATGTATTGTATAATTCATTGATTAGAGTAACCAGCTCAAGGGTCAAAAAATAACGGGGCCATTCAAAAAACTCTGATGCTTTCACACAAAGTGCAAAAGTGTGTAATGTTTAAGTACCTGATATTGAATGTCTTAGGGATAGGTCTGGCAATATTCGTATTGTTTTTTGTTAAACTAATCCCATGCAGAGAGCTAAACACCACAATGAACGGTATCACAATCCAACCGTACTGTGTGTGGTATCCACAGCCTGATAGATTTATGATCTTATCACTTGTGGACTCCATATCCCACGTACATTGTCATGGCTTGCCCAAATTCTCAACTAGGCACCAATGTGGATTAACTAACACTTAAAAATCAATTCGTCTGGTTGATACAACCACTACTCTAAGTACGGCAGCCGTTGGTAGTGGCTATTTTCAGCCTAGAATAAAAGGGGAACCCGTGCTCACTCTGTTGCGCGTCAGGGGAATGTTTTGTTTGTGGGACGATTGTACCCGATCCCTGACGGAGAGCCAGGCCAGATGTCCAGCAAAAGTCAAGGTGCAATTGATAGGGCTGCGGAATTTCATCCCACTCCTGCACTTATGAATATGAATATTGAAAGTGGAAGTGTTAGAGGAGATGGAATCAATCGCATGAAGAAGAGGAAACAATGGAAGTAAAGTGTGTGCCAAGCCCTATTGCCCAGGCAATGTTTTCTGTCTCATACCTCAATAAAACGATTAGGGTAGAAGCTAGAGCCAAATGCTTGTTGTGCCAGTAAAAATCATATCAGAAGGTGTATAGACCAACTGAGGGTGTCCACTGTTGAACACCCCCCACATTAAACTTTCATTGTTTTGTTCCCCTCTGTTCTAGCTGTCACGAGTGATGTAACCTGTTGATGCAGATCAGGACATCCTGACTGGCCACTTCCTGGTGCTGTAAAATGATGTGCTCTGCGAAAACGGTGCACTAGGTTACAATTATTCCAATTCGCACTCATAGTTTAGCTGATGCCACCCACAGTACAAAAGTTTAGGATCATCCTTCCATAATTCATGTTGAGGTTAATATTGAGCCCGGCCAGATAGATAACCTGATCTGACAGAATTGAGGACTCAAGGTGTCATGAAATGGGAGCAAATTTATGCACTCAGAGGTTGTGAAACGTGTGTCCCTTTCAAAGGATAAAGGCACCTAGTGTTTAAAGAGAGGAAGCACTCTGTTAAGGGAAACCTTGGCAATTGGCAAACAGTGCTTGTTTGCACTCCTGACGCAAAAATAGCAAGATGATTGGCTCTCATCAGACGTTAGATTGGAGGCATTGGTGATAACAGTGGATTACATCTGACCATCTAAAAACCTTATCCTCCAGTGTGTGCAGGTATAGCTAGGTGGTCTATAATCTGGCTCACTCCTCTCCCTTCTACCTGGTCCTTTCAATATCTTTTCTATGGATTTTTTTTCATTGGTTAGTGTTATGATACCAGACAAATAGGGGGAGGGCTAAGGCTCTGTTTTTTTTTAACAAATTGGGGTGACAATGCCATAGGTTATTGTTGTGAGGACCTAGGACTCTTAAATGAAACAAAAATACAAGCGACTTTAAAATATATAAATGCCATTGTCTTTGAGTCGGGAGGCGAGCAGTTCAAAAAGCAGGGTATCGGAAAACTGAATGAACTCAAACTGCTTGGCTACCCAGGCGCTCGATCTTCTTCTCCGGCCAAGTCTGTAGAGAGGAATAAATAGTACGAAATGATTGGAGAAAAAGTCATATTATGCGATTGACATGTGGGAGTACGATGAGGCACAGAACAAATGAAAATATGCTGGAAGAATGCCTGACGCCATCTGTTAAGCATGGTGGAAGTAATATGTAAACGTGCTGTATTTATATAACACTTTTCCAGTCTTAACAACTGCTCAAAGCACTTTTACATCTACAGGAAACATTCAC
>NC_045756.1:14503130-14503264 GCF_008692095.1 Etheostoma spectabile | reverse complement strand
GGAGTGGCCAGCGCAATCACCAGATCTGAACCCCATTGAGCTGTTGTGGGAGCAGCTTCTCGCTTACACAAGAAGCGCCCATCCAACCAATCCAACTTATGGGAGCTGCTTCTGAAGCGTGGGGTGCAATTTCT
>NC_045756.1:14488141-14503106 GCF_008692095.1 Etheostoma spectabile | reverse complement strand
GCTAGAATGCCAAAGGTCTGCAATGCTGTAATAACTGCAAATGGAGGATTCTTTGACGGAAGCAAAGTTTGATGTAAAAAACATCTTATTTCAAACACAAATCATTATTTCTAACCTTGTCAATGTCTTGACTCTATTTTCTATTCATTTCACAACGTATGGTGGTGAATAAGTGTGACTTTTCAGGAAAACACAAAATTGTTTGGGTGACCCCAAACTTTTGAACGGTAGTGTATATAGACTACATGCATACAGACATACATACATACATACATACATACATACATACATACATATGTACAAACATAAATACATAGGCTACATACATGTATGTATGTGTGTATACATACATACATACATACATACATACATGTATAGGCTACATATACATACATACATACATACATACATACATACATACATATATATAGACTACATACACATACATACATACATACATACATACACATACCTACATACATATATATATAGACTACTTACATACATACATACATACTTACATACAGGGTGCTGTTTGTGAAAACAGCAGAAGGGAGGGGGGTTGATTATGCACAACAAAACAAAACATGCATGAATTAAATCCCACTTTAAATACCATGAATATTGTGCCACTGGGCCAGCCAAGCCCAAACTCAAGTATAATTTCTAATTATTTCAATAGACTTTAATTTCATAAATTCACATTAATTTTTTTTGGTGGACTTTTTTTCCAAATGCCACATTTATTTGTTTCCCTCTCAATTAATTACCAGTTCTTAAATGCAAATCAAGGGGGCGTGGCTATCTCTCACATTATAACAGTGTACTGTGTGTACTGTGGGACTGCAGTTCAGGTCTTTGGCCCCAGAATCATGAGCCACTTGTCATGAATGGTTAGTGCGGATAATTACAATGACACCGGCCTGAGATACTCCAGGACAGACTACCATTACATGTGTCTGTAAAGTGTCACAGACCACAGAGGGACAATAAGCCAGTCAGACTATTCCTGTGAAGCTGGTGTCTGTCAGTAAAAATGCATTTCAAGGAGAGTCCCATGAGAAGTGAAACAGGGAGGATTCAACTTTATAACAACATTGCTATTACCAGTAAGAAATTGGATGGTGGGTTTTAGATGCCAATCGATATTTGTCCTTATTTTACAAACTTTAACTTAAAGTAGGATGTGGGTGAGATTACGTGTCCACTTTCCTCAACGCCACTGTTGATGAACTGAGAAAAACAACAACATACATCCTACTGGTTAACAGCCTTTTTAGGTAATGGGTTATGTCTGTCCTGGTTTGACAGAGCAGTAGAGAGCAACTGTATATCAACGTTTTTGAAAACACGAGCAGGTCTATTGGATGTCCATTTGTAGGCAAATACTTGCTATTCAGCATGACTGTTCAGGTTAAATCACTGCATGCCAACAATTACAACAAGGATCAGGCAGAATTCCAGATTACAGTACACCAACCTACAATTCTGAATGAAGTCGGTTGCTCTAAAACACTCATTATGGCACAAACAATATAATCATTTCATCCTCTTCACTAGCAGGATGGAGTTCATTTAGCTGAACCATCTGTGGCTCACACTGGTCCCAGTTTAACTAGGTGGGTGTCCTGTGTTGTGTGCAATTGACTCCTCCTTAGAGTAACCCCCCCTCACACCACAGGGATAATAAGCTCTAGTTACACAGCATTGCCAACTATACACATAGTTGAAACCTGTATATATCCCACGTTCTACAGCCCATAACTCCTCTCTTAAGCCGGCTCCAAGAGCATTTTTGCTGCTGGTGCCAGAGGCCTCATGATTTTCAATAAGCTCGAAATAAGAGGCTTTTAATTTATACAGTGTTACCAACTACTAAATGGCTGCACCTTTAAAATGTGAGAAATGCCTTGTCTAATTAATTCTGAAAACAAATTTGATTAGCAAAAAAAGACTAGATCCCCCTACGTGCTGACAATACAGATGTGTGTGCATCCTTCACATTCTTGTCTGGCTATGTGAGCTGTGTGTAATGTGTGTGTTCATGCATGCATGTGTGAAATTGCTCCGCAATGTGCTGCCCTCTGAGTTTCTTGAGCTGTGTATACATTTGTTTGAATGTAAATATGTGTATGATGGGTCAGGATTACGCACATGGGGGTTTTCACCTTTAAATACCAAGGACAAAAGGAGTAAAATCACTGATGTTGTCCAGCTCTATGTAAAGCCATCATGAACTCACTTGACCTCCTGCTCACAATCAAGTCCCATTTTTTAACCCTGACCAAACATAAACGCTTTCGTGAAGTAAAGTAACTCATACATAAAGAAGCTGAAGCAAAAGCATCCTGTAACTCAAAATACACCTTCCAGTAATACTCAAATGGATCTTAAAAAACCCAAACCTTCTCTTTCTAAATGCTTAGGGCTAGGGTATTAGATATGACTGTATGGTTCCTTGAATTTTAAAATCCCACCGATCTCCTGTTCCAAACATGACAAGACAAGCTCTAATAATTACTGAAAATCATGCTGCTACTGTATCCTTGTCCTGATGCCAAATTGGTGATAATTTGCCTGACTACAACGCTCATTTCCTTTGTTTATATGATGGAGCTTATGTGAAGCACATAAGCAGGATTTTTGTACCAGCCAGTGAGATACTGTAAAGCCTGTCATTTTTCTAATGACACAGCTTGGTGTCTTACAGCAACCACGCCTACACCATTGCTGACTTTTGTCAGATTGTGTATACAATAAACATGTGTACTATGTAAGGGTGTGGGGGGTGGCTGGACTCAAGGTGAAAGGGAGTCTTCTTGTTTGAGGCCTGCACAGGTCGCAAGCTACTCTTTACACAAATGCAAGTTTCCATATATGATCAACTCTCGCCAACATTTCCATCCACTTTGGCCTTTAGTGCATTTAGTTGCTTTTTTTCATCAATCTGCTGCTTAAAAAATACCCGACAAACTATCAAAAAAGCCCTATTTCTTCTTGTTTAAATAAGAAACTACAGGGACCAGCTGTTTTAAACCTGTCATAAAAGATTTATGTCTTCAGTAGGACCCTGTGGGCTTGGGGCAGAGAGCCAAAGACAGGGTTGAGGACGTTTAGAGAAATGGACACACACATAGTTGGTTGTGGTCTTTTATGAGATTTGTTGACAATAAAAACATATAGAATAACACCAGGCCTATATTTTAACCATAGTGCGCCAATACTAAAGAAAAGAATATCCAAATGCAAACAAATGGCAATAAACATTTTTACATAAATGTTGTGTTCAATAGCATTGGATACAAAAGCAATCAATGTGGCATTGTATGTCCTTTAAAACACATTGTATTATAAAAATACAAGTGCAAATGTTTTTTTTCTTTAACTGAAAAAGATTCTCAGGTGCAGTTAATAGGAAATACTGTTGCATTGCATTTAATTGTTGGATTGTAAATCTTGAAACAGAGTAGGAGGTTGGTGGTGTTTGCTATAACATCGACAATAAAGAAAACATCCATATTATTTTATGTAACAGTTAACTTTCTAACAGTCATAGTGGTGAATCCTAACTACATCCTACTCCAAACATTACAAGCTGTAATAATTGTTTAAAAGGATTCTGTCACTGTTTACTTGTCCTGATGCAAAATTGGTCATAATTTGCCTGATTACAATGCTCATTTATGTCGTTAATATGATGGAGCTTATGTGAAGGTAACTGAAAATCACAGAAGCCCGGTTTCTGTAGCAGCCAGTGAGATACTGTAAAGCCTGTCATTTTTCTAATGATACAGCTTGGTGTCTTACAGCAACCACGCCTGCTGCTTTTTGTCAGATTGTGTACACAATAAACATGTGTACTGTGTAAGGGTGTGTGGGGGAGGCTGGACTCAAGGTGAAAGGGAGTCTTCCTGTTTAAAGCCTGCACAGGTCGCAAGCTACTCTTTACACAAAATCAAGTTTCTATATCTGATCAACTCTCGCCAACATTTCCATCCACTTTGGCCTGCAGTGCATATACTGTAGTTGCTTTTGTTTCATGTGAAATGAGCCCAGATTCAAATGTATACAGTAACTACCACCTTGTGTCAACATGAGTAAATAAAAAAACTTGATAATATTATTATTATTATTATTAGTACCACACATTAGAATACTATGGATCAATCTGCCGCTGAAAAAAGTCCCTAACAAGCAAAATATCAAGGATAAAAAAACAATCAAATTAGCCCCATTTCTTACTGTTTGAGTAATTCATTAGTATAAGATTTTGTATTTACTAAAGGATAAAAGTAGAGAACATGGGAATTTTTTGTTTGAATGACTTTCAATCATTTTGGAAGATTGTGCTGAGAAGCACAGGACATTATTTCTCTGTCATTTTAATTATATATGCAGTATGTATGTATGCATGTAAGTATATGTATAGTTTTTAAGGATTTATGTCTTCAGTAGGACCCTATGGGCTTGGGGCAGAGTTTCAACTCTTTGTGGTCCGTCTAGGAAGGATTTGTGGGGCAACTTTGCGTCCACTGTCTAAAAAAAGCAGGGCATTTACCACATTTGGGGGGGGGGCAAATTGTAATTAGATTATAAAGTTGCTGTTTTCTAAATGTAAGATGAGCCCAGATTAAAATGGATACAGTAGTGTTCGGAAGCTAGGAGAACACGTTTAAAAATCAAAACCATAAAATAAAGTATGACGGGTGTGAATCTGTTACATTTTATTCTCTAAAAACTGAACAAAGCCTGTCTCATCTGTTTCTATTGGTATCATAAATTGGTTTCATAAATAGTTTGTTTTTCTTTCTGAAGATTTATCTGCGTGGACCTACCTCGGACCAAGGCTTCTTTTCTACGGAGCATCTTTCTGAGCTATTTAGTCATTGAAGTGAATGGAGCAATTGTAAAAACTGTAAATATTCTTGTGTGCATCACTAAACCTTTTGAACCCTTCAAACTAAAACCTGCTTCGTGCCACTTTGTCCTCCGAGATCTGCTTTCAGAATCAACTCACAGTGTTCCAGCCAGTAAATGGCCCGTGGCATAGGAACCACAAAGCCATTGTGATTGGATAGAAAACAGTTAGCAATGATGTATTGCTTACTTTATCTGTCAAAATGAACTAAACACGCAAAGTCATTGAAAGTGTAAGCAGATCTAACTCATAATGCTTTATGATGGCTTATGGCACATGAAATTAAGTGAGATCATTCCTAATGATTTAAGTGCTGTGGATAAATATATTACATTATGTTGCCTCCTGGTTTCCAACACTGGGACTGAGTAACATTTTGCACAAATCCTTTTTCCACACTGTTTTTGCTTGTTCCACTAACTGAGCAAAATATTCAAACCCAAGACACAAGTTATTTGGATTCACAGATATGTCTAATTGAAATATTCTACATAGTTTGTGCATCATCTTGTGCATGTATTACATCCATTTTAAGCCTGACTTGTTGTAAACTTTGTCACCTACGCTAGAATGTTAAATAGGTGGGTGCAAACACAACTTGTCTATTTTACATAAGGTTCTAAAAACTGACCCACTCCTGTGTCTGGCAGGGTCGAATATGTTAATTGCTAATTAATCCAAGTGCTGTGGATGATAACATTTAATTTCCTGTTGGCTTCCTCTTGGTTTCACAGACAAATGAAACAGCCGACCCTAATTACTATCGCTTCCAACAACACAATACTTCCCTATATGAGCTATATAAGTATGCCAGGATGTCTCTAAATGCCTTTATTTATTTTAAACTGAATGTTTGTCTCACATTGTAATTTATTTGACTATTAAAAGAAAAGTGAAATATTCTCTTCCTGAGAGTGAGATAAGACTCTATGTGTTAATGTTGTGCCCATGTCGTATTGGTGTTACCATAATTACCAGCTTCCCATATATTGATGTAATCATTACAATTTGAGTACAGAGCTGCACTAATTTGCTAACCAGTGAGGTTTAGAAGTGTCTGTCACATTTTTGAAATATTGAACACAGCCAGGCGATCTGTTTCCCTCTGCTTCTAGTCTTTATGCTAAGCTAGGCCACATTCTGATAATAGTTCCATGTCTAATGCGTTGACGGTTGATTGTTTTGCATCAAAGCAAAGGTTATTTCCTCAAATGTTGAATTCATCCTCAAATAACACAAAACCTGTCTTAACAGACGGTTACATTTTACTTGAGTGTTTTAATGTTTTTGCTTAGAAAGAGGGATTGAGAAAAAAGGATCTGGATCCATCTCCATATGCCAGCTCAGGCTTCGTAAAGTTTGACTAAAACTCATACAATTAAAACAAACACATAAACACTTGACCAGAAGATGAAGGATCATTTACATTGAGACTGAGCAATACACTATACAACGTACAGATTCACTGGTCATTAACCGCTGCAGCTTGATGTTGGCCCCCCAGAAATCCTACCAGAACTGTTGTGTGTTCTGGTACCAAACAAACACGGACAACAACCAGCTTGTACCCTTAACCCTCATGTTGTCCTCTGCTCAAAGTTGATCCATTTTCAGTTTTTTTGTCTCAAAAAATGTGCCTTCGAAATAAGCCGAATCAAAAAAAGCACCCACAACATTGAAAAAGTGACAAAAATGTCGGAAAAAGCGATTATAATGTTTTATGGTTGATGGGAAGACAACACAAGGGTTAAAAATAATTCTGAAATAACATTTTACTTAATATTCTATTAACAAATATTGTCTTTATCTCAATTTCAAACAATTGAGAAAACATACAGTAAATGTTTAGGGAATGCATTCAGTCTCAACTAGCACACAATAAAAAAGTGGAATTTTGTCATAAGGTTATAATTCATGTTACAAATCCACTATATTAAAAACATCAGTGGTCCTATCCAGAATAATTTTTCTGAATTGAGTCAGGAATTCTTTTGAATTTCAGGTAGAAAAAATTGTAGCATTTTTCTTCTTGTAAAAAGTTGAAATGGGTCAATTTGACCCGAATACCACACGAGGGTTAATATGCCAGTGACAATTGTGCTGAAAAAGCCAAGAAGGAAAAACGGGGATCCCGGATGAACAAATGTGGGGTTGACAGAGAGAAAAGGAGGTGAGGGAACTTTGTAAAATGACAGCTTTGGGTAAAGCTGTTACAATTACAGGTATGTCTTGCTTCTCTCACTGTCAGTTGCAATCAAACATAGTTTAAAAAATATTTCTGAGTATGAATGGCATTGATTGAATCTGAAGACGTGCTGATACACCAAGCAGGCTGCGAAGTACTACTTATGAAAAAAGCGTCGCTCTGGCCTCGACTCACGCATGGGCGTAGATTTGCTGCCTTTTCCAATATTTAGAAAAGGCAGCAAAGAAGTACTTTGTCTGCCTCAAAAAATATGCTAATAAGTGCGGTCGGAAACGTCCGGATTTATAAACGATCTGACGGAACACAGTAACTTAGATGTAAAGTCTACTTGTGCTACATCCGGGGGTAAAAGAACACAAAAGGAGCGTAAAAAATAGAGATTTAATTCATTGTGATTTTGTGTCACGTCTTTTAAACTTTGGAGCTTATGACTTATCTGGAAAAACGTGTGAAGTTTTGAATATGCAGAAAGAAAAATATGTACCGGATATATAAACCGTTACCATGATACACACTCTTCTACTTCTGTAGCGATTGGGCTTGAGCATTGCCATAGGGATCCATAGCCTTTGTATTTTGTCTTTTATCAGATTTACCAATTGTTATACTTTCTATTTGTGCTGGTCAATTATGAACAAGACAGGCAAAATTGAAGTGGAACAGGGGGAGATGGGATTTTAAAGGTTTAAAACAAAAGTCAAACTTTGTCAATGACAACTACATTTGTTTCTTTGTGTATAGTTCAATTCAATTCCATTTTATTCATAGTATCAATTCATAACAAGCTTTCGAGACACTTTACAGATAGAGTAGGTCTATTTACAAGGACCCAACAGTTCTAGTAGTTTCCTCTAGAGCAAGCAACAGTGCGACAGTGGCGACGAAAAAAATTCCCTTTTAGGCAGAAACCTCGGACAGACCCAGGCTCTTGGTAGGCGGTGTCTGACGACCGGTTGGGATTAGAATGAAGAATGGCGGTAACAGTCACAAAAATAGTATAGTATAGTAAGTTTAGACTGAGGGTAAAAGGGCACACCTGAACACGTTAATGCAGTAAAGTCCTTTTGTCAGTCACAACCCAAGGCCATATCATAATGCCCCATCAATAATTGACAGAGGATAATTATGGAAAGTTTAAATGTCTTGTAATGTGTAAGAATTGTGAAATGAATATGTGGTTTTCTTTAACTTTCCACCTTAAGGAACTTCACAAATCATAAGTGAACAAAACAAAAACATGCATTTGTAACAGTTAAATACAAATAATAATTTGTGATGTTCAAATGAACATCGAGGACAATTGAAGGTTAAAGTCCAAATCTGTAACTTTTTGTACAGCAAAGATGAAACGATACAGAAAAACTAGTCCATGCATTTGTTATTTATAGGTTGGACTACTGTCCTTATGATCAGGTTGCTCAAGCTAGGACATTAAGACTCCTCAGTTCTGACAAGAACTAAGAAAAGAGATCCTATTTGTCCTCCATTAGCTTCTTTGCACTGACTTTCTGTATAATGAATTTAACATCCTTCTCTCGACCTACAAAACTCTTAATGGTCAGGCACCATCATATCTTAAAGATCTCATAGTACCTTATTGCCCCACAACAGCACTGCATTCCCAGAATGCAGTTACTTGTGGTTCCTAGAGTCTCTAAAGGTAGAAGCCTTTAGCTATCAGGCTCCTCTCATGTGGAACCATCTCTGAGTCTGGGTTCGGGAAGCAGACACTGCGTTCACATTTTGAAGTAAACTTACTTAAAAAACACTTAACTAGACCTACTCTGTAAAGTGTCTTACGATAGCTCGTGTTACTTTGTTATTGAAAGATATCTGTTACCATCTACTAAACAGGAATGACCTGACAACAAACCAATCAAATTTTCTGCATTAATTAAAGTGCCCATGTCATGAAGAAAAATACCTTTTTTTGGGATTGGGGGTGTTAATTTGTGTCTTTGGTGCTTCCACACGCATACAAACTTGGAAAAAAAACTATCCATGCTGTTTTGAGTCAGATACAGGTTTTTTAAATGTCCTCTGTCTTCAGTCTCCAGGTGAACTGTTCAAAAGCTGAGACAAGGTGGCTAACCGTAGCATGTTAGCACTAGCCTGCTAGCTCGCTCTCATTGGCAAAACACTGCCACAACACACTAGTTCACCATAATTTCCAAAATAACTACTTCCATGTCCCTGTTCTGCAGGTAGTGCCCCTCGTCTAGAAGAAGTCTCCCAATTAATCCTGCTTTGTACTGACCAAAGTTGGAAAACCAGTAGCTAGCTGATGTTATAATTATCTAGTTACTGCGCTTGCGCGACTCCCAACAAAGATAGACCTTATGTAAACCCGTAACCACGACCACGTGGCGACGCCATGATGGATGGCAGAAGCACTGGCAGTTTCATAAGTTTCAATAAGTGTAAAATAAATACACTGTAATAATAATACTATCTTCTTCTTTATTGTTGCTTCTATTGAACAACAAGTTGTCATGCCCTTATCAGTTGAGGTAGCGCGTCTGGTAGGAGCTCACAAAGAGCTGGATTTTGAGAAGTTGGAGCTGGCAGGAATGTATACCAACCCATACCTTCTTCCTCCCTCCATTTTCAATCTGCCTGGCTGCAGTCCACACAATCTGTACCACTATATGGTAAATGGGGTATTCCCCAAGCTTTTAAAAGTCTGGATGCTGAAATTATTTTTGTAGCTGGCTGGGTTACAGGTACGCGATGCAAAGATAAGCCATCAATGTAGGGTTTATTTTGTATTAACATATATTCTTTACTTAAGTTAAGATTTATATAACACATGGTCTATGTTTTTAGAGGACGTGGTCGGTCGTGGCTACCGATATACTGTTGTTCAGTGGGTTTGACAATGAAACTTTCTCATAAATGCCTGGACGCATCCAGGCCCTGGGAAGTGCATTCATTAATTATCTATCATATGTTAACCCATGTAGTAAATCCTGAAGTGTAGCTATGTGATCAGTAGTAACCACACACACTGCAATTGTAACATCTAGCCATCCGTGATTATATTCGCTGTTTAGCCTAGGGTGAAAACAGGATCTGCAACAATGTGCTGTACAACAACAATATGGTGTTTTTTTAAATGAAACCATGTACATTTTTTCTGGTACAACCTCAAAAAAGAATTATGAACCTAAAAATGAACGCTTGGAAGTATTTCTCTCCCTCCCTCTCCCGCCAACCAGTCGCGGCAGATGGTCACCCACTAAGAGCCAGGGTCTGTCCAAGGTTTCTGCCTGTTACAAGGAAGCTGTCCTTGTCACTGTCGCAACTATAAATGCATGCTCTTGGGGGAATTGTTGGGTCTCTGTAAATAATAGTGTGGTATACACCAACTCTATTTTTAGAGTGTCCTGAGATAATGTCTATTATTATTTGACACTATAAAATAAAATTGAATTGAAACAAATCAGTATTTGTGCAAAGTATGGAGTAAAGTATGGAGTGTGTCTCCAATTATATAGTATAGTTTTGAATGCCTTGTCAAAGTGTTGGTCAAGGTCAACAGCTGACCTAATGACAATGTTGAATGAAAGCTTTGGGATCACGTAACACATAAGAAGTCATACTGTGGGTGCCGACCCAGCTGATCTGAACCGCTACACATCTATCTTCAACTTTCCCAACGCTCTGAAAACCCTCAAGAGGGTGGCTGCCGCTAACAATCTTCTTGGATTGATCACCATCCTTACTTATACTTCTTGAACTCACTGAAGCCTTCGACACCATCTCACACCCACTACTCCCGGAGCGCCTGGCTGTCATATCTCACTGACAGACAACAGTAAGTTAAAGTAAAATTCTGGGTCCTGTAGAAAGGCATTTTCTATGGGTCCTCCTTGCATCCACAGCGATTCATTCTAGCATCTTTTTGGGCCCTCCTCACATGAGGGCCCTGGGTACTCAGTAGCCATCTTTCCCCCCAGTCCGATGCCCCCGGGTACCACAGATCACAGTGTTCTGCTGTTCCACTGGAACAGGCTCCAAATCCTTCAGAACTTGGCTGCCAGGATCATAACCCCCACCAATTATCCGATCACGTCACCCCCACCCCAACAGCCCTGGTCCAATACCAGATCACTTCCAAGAACCTTCTTCTCATGGGTTAGGGGTGTCCTAAAAGGTGCATAACATAAAATGTATTATTATAATCATTATTATGAGTAACCAGCCTCAAGGGTCAACAAAAACGAGGGCCATCAAAAACATGATGCTTTCAACAAAGTGCAAAAGTGTGATAATTGTTTAAGTCCTGAATCTGACATGTATAGGATAGGTCTGGCAATATTCTGTATTGTTTTTCTTGTTAACTAATCCCATATGCAGAGCTAAACCAACAATGAACGGATCACAATCAACAGTACTGTGTGTGTATCCAAAGCCTGATATTTCTTATATCTTATCACTGTGACTCAATCCCCACGTACAGTGTCCTGCTGCCCCAAATTCTCACTAGAGCACCAAATGTGGATTAACTAACCACTAAAAATAATTTTCGTCTGTTTGAATACAACCAACTCATCAAATAAGGCAGCTTGGTTAGTGGCTTTCAGCCTCTGATACTAAAAGGCACCCTGTGTCACTCTGTTGCTGAGTCAGGTGAATGTTTTTCTTTGTGGGACCGATTGTTACCCGATCCCTGAAGGCAGGCCATGATGTCACGACAAAGTCAAGGTGGCAAATTGATAGGGCTGCTGAAATTTCATCACCTCCTTCACTGTCATGAATATGCATACTTGGAAAGTGGAAGTGATATAGAGGAATAATCGCACTGAAGAAGATGGAACAATGGGAAGTAAAGTGTGTGCAAAGCCTATATGCAGCAATGTTTTCTGTCTCATACATCAATAAAACTATTGGGTAGAAGTCCTATGTCAAATGCTTGTTTGTGCCAGTACAATCCATATCAGAAGGTGTATATGACCAACTGCTGGTGTCCACTGTGCAACACCCCACCCATTAAACTTTCATTGTTTTTCCCTCTTGTCTGAGCTGTCACCGTGCTTGTAACCTGTTTGATGCAGATCAGACATCCTGACTGGCCACTCTCCTGGTGCTGTTCTAAAATATGTGCTCTTGCGAAACTGTGCACTGGTTACAAATTAATCCACATCTCACTCATATTTAGCTGCTGCTCACCCCAGTACAAAGTTTAGTACTCCATCCTTCCAATAATTCATGTGATGGTTAATATTTGAGCCAGATAGATAACCTGATCTACAGAATTAGACTCAGGCTGTCTGAACTGGGAGCAATTTAGCACTCAGAGGTTGTGAAACGTGTCCTTTCAAAGTAAAGGCCTAGTGTTTAAAGAGGAAGCACTTCTGTTAAGGGAACACTTGAGCAATTTGGAAAACGTGCTTGTTTGCACTCTGACGCAAAGCAAGATGATTGCGGCTTCATCAGACGTTAGCATTGGAGGCATTGTTGACTAACAGATGGATTCATTGACCATCTTAAAAACCTTATCCTCCTAGTGTTGTTGCCAGGTTCAAGCTAGGTCTATAATCTGAGGCTCTCCTTCTACCTGGTCCTTTCAATTCTTTTCTATCTGATTTTTTTTCACTTGTGTTAGATGTTTATGTACAGACAAATAGGGGAGGGTAAGGCTCTGTTTTTTTTTTAAAAAGGGGCTGACAATGCCACCTAGGTTTATTGTTGTGAGGCCTAGGACCTCTTAAAATGAACCAAAATTACAAGCGATAAAATATTAAAATGCCATGTTCTTTGAGTCGGGAGGCGAGCAGTTCAAAAGCAGTGGTATTAAAAATGAAATGAACTCAAACTGCTTGGCTACCCAGGAGCCTCGCTCCTCTTCTCCGGCCAAGTCTGTAGAGGAATAAACTAGTACGACATGATTTGGAGAAAAAGTCATATTGCGATTGACAATGCTGTGATTACGATTAGGATGTAATGGTATCATGAGTTTAATTGATTATCATGGAAAAGGGAGAAAATAAGGTACTTACATTTAAAAAAAAAAGTTAAACAAGCATAAGAAGAAAGACATAAAAGATGTGCAATAGCTACTTTTATAACTAACTTTATACTTTAGAAAATTTAATAAAATATGTTTTTATTAATTTAATACATTTTGTATGCCCTTATAAACTGACATTCAAGATGGGTGTAATATAATAACTAGTAATTTAGTTACTGTAAAAGCTCTTTTTAAGATCTGTATGCTCTGTGCACCTATAAACTTCTAACAGTCACGTGACCATCAGTGTTGCCAAGTCCGCTTATTATAAGCGACTTTGGGCTTGTTTTTTTGTAAAGTCGCTTACAAATATTGGTAGTCGCGGGTTGCGGTTTTTTTGGGCTTGTCACTAAAGTGTAGTTGCTTATTTGGGCTTGTTCCCAGCTTGTTCTTGCTGGTTTGCTCGATCCCGCCCCTTTCTTCATAAACACTATAGACAGCAGCGTTATTTCCCACCCACTTCCTGCTTCTAATTGGCTCTGACCCAGATGGAAACGAGTACCAGCCAATCAGAGGCAGAGCAGGGCAGTCTGTTGTTTTCTGGTTAGGAAAATGCGCGAGTAGCGACTGATGGTGAGTGGACTGTAGGAGAGTTTTTGGAGGAATAAATGCCCGATATAAAGTGGGTGAAATACGGGAAGAAGTATAAAGAATCGAGAAAGGAGGAAAAGATGGATTCTACCCATCCTTAGGAACAACTCAAATCACTGTGAAAAGTGTCTATATTTCAAATCCCATCAGTTTTTTATGTTAAATAATGTTTAAAACTCCTCCTGTGGTCATTGTCCTAAAGCTCAGGAGGGGAATAAATAAACTCTAGCCTACCGTGTGTACAGTTTACCAATCTGTCCACATGGATTGTAAAACCGTGCATTTTTTCTCTTCCAGGATTTTAGGGGGGCTCCGTAGAAAAAGTCGCTTATTTGGGCTTGTTTTCACAGGCCTGGTTGCGTATTTGTCTCGCAAGATCTGGCAACACTGGTGACCATACACGACACACACTGCCTAAACAGATCAAGCCCCAGGGAACAGCGCGGCTAAGGGAACTACCGCACAAATCTACACGCCTAATACTCACCAACACCAGATCAATCACACACAAAATGGATGAGCTGCAAATACACACAGAACCGCCGCGTGGTGATTACCACAGAAGCCTGGCTGAACATCACGGACGGCAGCTAGCAGCTAGCAGCTAACAGGGCGAGCTAGCTACTGGACAGATAGAGACAGGGTAGGTGAATTTAAACAATGTCTGAGTTGAAAATGTGTATTGTTGTCATGTAAGGACATTTTAATTGCATTTTGTGCCTGTTTAGAGGCAGAAAAAGCACTTGCCTCGACAACTGCTGTTTTAGCTCAGTGAAAGCTCGTAGACGTAGCTGCAGATTTTCCGTATTGACAGCACCGTTTTTTTTTGTTTTTTTTCAAATGAAGGTACTTGCATATTTATAGCAATCAAGATTATCTAAAAATTGGCCTTGAATTCTCCTTTTACGTCTCTCTTCACAAACTACCGGTGCTACCGCTAACGCTGCTAGCTAACATTAGCTAGTAGCACAACATATGATTACATCTCCTTGGTTCTCTTAATACAGCCAAGTTTTATTTAAGACAAGCATTAAATAATGAAAACAATGAAAACACAATGTTTAACATTAAAGAATATTTTAGGTAACGAACGACGAGTTTTACTTGTTTTTACAAGAGAGAAGCTCATGAACGAGCAGTATTGCCAGTGTTGCTAACTCAAACAAACTGTCGCTAGTGCACGTCCATCGTGATCAGTGTTGCCAGATCTTGCGAGACAAATACGCAACCAGGCCTG
>NC_045756.1:14315140-14488131 GCF_008692095.1 Etheostoma spectabile | reverse complement strand
CCCAAAATAAGCGACTTTTTCTACGGAGCCCCCCTAAGATCCTGGATAAGAAAAATAAATCAAACTTTGTGCACGGTTTTACAATCCTTGTGGACAGATTGGTAAACTGTACACACGGTTAGGCTAGAGTTTATTTATTTTCTCCCGCTGAGCTTCAGGACAATGACCACAGGAGGGAGTTAAACCACCTTTTAACACTATTTAACATTAGAAAACTGATGGGATTTGAAATATAGACACTTTTTCACAGTGATTTCGAGTTGTTCTTGTTCCCCACGACGGGTTGAATCCATTCTTTTCCTCTTTTCTCTTTCTCCCAGTCTCTGTTATACTTCTTCCCGTATTTCACCCACTTTTATATCGGGCATTTATTCCTCCAAAAACTCTCCTACAGTACACTCACCATCAGTCGCTCCTCACGCATTTTCCTGACCAGAAAACAACAGCCTGCCCTGCTCTGCCTCTGATTGGCTGGTACTCGTTTCCATCTGGGTCAGAGCCAATTAGAAGCAGGAAGTGGGTGGGAAATAACGCTGCTGTCTATAGTGTTTATGGGGAAAGGGCCGGGATCGAGCGAACCGGCAAGAACAAGCTGGGAACAAGCCCAAATAAGCAACTACACTTTAGTGACAAGCCCAAAAAAAACGCAACCCGCGACTACCAATATTTGTAAGCGACTTTACAAAAAAACAAGCGCAAAGTCGCTTATAATAAGCGGACTTGGCAACACTGATCGTGATGTCATGGGCCAGACAACGCGGAAGATCCCGGTATTTTTTAAGCTCCATGACTGCTTCATGCGCTCTTGAGTAACTCTCATAGGAATGAACGGGGCTTTGCGTCGAATGCTGCATCCAGTTCTCTTATTACACCCTTGAAACAGACTGACTGGTCTTATCTTTTGTGGACGTTGTAAAGTACAACCATAAACCAGGCATTAGTGAGAGCAAGAACGGCAGGCGAGTGAGTGACATCAGTGCCTGAGTGGGGATTTGTTTACTCAAATCACACAATTTTTGGGGTCATGTAATCGGATAGAATGACATCATAATTGTGACGAGATTAATTGTGTGGCCTTAGAAGAAAACTCCAGTCAACTGCCCTTTTTTAACATACACAGCAGTAAGCCTCATCGACAAGGCCCTGGACTCCCACTGACTCTTCACCCCCACCCCCCCTTCCTAGCTAATTTTCTAGCTAATTCTTTGCTAATGTTCAACACTTTCAGCCTTTATTCTTATGAAACAGTGACTTTGTATGATTTGTTTTTCTGGTATAAGGGTTTATGCACCTTTAACCAAGGCAAATTTCACATACATGTGCTTATTGTGGCAACAAAACCTTTCCTGATTATGATCATACGGGAGGGAGAGGTTTTAGTCTCTCCCACTTCTTGCCCCTGGTTTTCTCATGTTGTTCCCAGTGCCTCTCATTAGTGTTACTGTCTCTGTGCTGCTCTGTTCAGTCACACACTGCTAATTTTCTTCTGGTTGCCACCTACATTGTCTTTTTCACCCCACCACAGGGGGCTCAGACTTGTCTCAATTAGGCACACAGGTGAAGCAAGGTCAAGTTAACGTCAAAACTACACAAATCAAACACTACAAAATAAAGGCATGCAATACCTCACATCAAAACAATAAAACAAACCATGCAAAAATAGGATAGCTACAAAACAAGACATGTAAATAAATATGGGTACTACAAAACATGCAAACGCAAAGTAATGCACAAAATAATTATTTCAGTTGACATGCTGATATACCCCCACACTTTTATGTTGACAGTCCGCCGCGACATGAAATCAGTCTCTGTATCAGACAGGGGGCCGTCCCAAGTTCGTTCTGGCTGAACGCTAAGGTAGTCCATCCGTGCTGATGGGGGTGCAGCCATTACCATGAGTGGAAACCCATAAAAGAAAGGTCCTGGGTGTCCTTGAGTTTCTGTGACATATTCATTGCTTAACAGAGGGGCTTCCACTTGGTGAGCCATACACCAGTGTTGTAGTACTCGAGTTTGGTCTTGGTCTCAAGAGTGGTCTCAAGACCACTTTTTAAAGGTCCTGGTCTCGTCTTGGAATTGACCACGTTTTTACTTGGCTTTGTCTTGGTCTAGAAAAAGGAGGACTCAGGATTTTATTTCAAGACCACAACTGCAGGGATATTACTAAAGTGCTTGTGTATCGTCTGGTTTATGTTTAGCATTATTAGTGTGATTGGATGTAAAACTTCCTGCTTCAAATGCAACCAATAACTAATTTCTACTTTAACATACCTTACTGTTAACCCCCGTTCCCCGCCCCCTCCACACACTCCCAAAGTGAATGTAGGTGACAGGAAAAGAAGCTCTGGCTGTCTGGGAGATGTCAGCCAAATCATCGGTAATAACATTTAATTAATTACATTTAATTTATCATTTATATATTATATAAGTAAAAATACCTATCTGAAAAATTTCTCAAGCAAAAGCAATAAGTATTTCATTTAAAATGTACTTTAAGTAAAAGTTACCTTTAAAAAAAACTGTAATAGGGGAAGGTGATCTCTGTCACCAAGGGGTCATAATTCCAAAACTATTTTGTTTTTAATTAAAGAAAAATCTATTTAAATGTATAAACATCTATACAAATGTATACACAAGTAATAACAGCATAACACATGTCACACATGACATTTCATGCTACAATCCTCTCCAAAAAAACTGAGCTCTCCCTTTACCATTCACACTGCTGATACATTTGACTATTGTTCACAGCCCAGACTAGCAGCTAGCTACTTCACACCTAAGTAGCCCATATGAGCTAATTAGATGTATTAATTTAGCCAGTGTCCTACATACGTTGTCTATGGGTTCCTAGTGCAAGACAAAAGTTAGCAATGCCACAAAACATGCCTGGTAGGCAGCCTTGGTGCTGGTCATTTGTCACTGTGGTAAAGGGGTCATCAACTACATTTTTCCAAGGGCCAGAATTTTTCTAAGCAGACACTCTGGAAGCCGAACTTTCAAATCAAGGAAATAAAATTAATTTATACTATGTGATATGCCTATTCATGTTTGAAATTTCCACTTTCTTACTGAATTACTGGTATGTATTAGTGTGAGCAAACCCCTAAAAACATGGAAACTCCATAATGATAACTGACTCTTTAACTAGAAAAATAGCTCAGACTAGGAGGCAGTTCACTGAGGGGTGATGGTTAAAGTGTGTAATTACTGAGACATGAATAGTATGCAGCGTCCTGATTGGTGGAAAATACTTGCAGAAAGAAACAGCTGTCAGGGAAAAATGACACTGTCAGAGAGGCTGAAGAGAAAAGTTGACAAGCCCAGTTTTGATGATGAATAAGCAGGCTATGCATTCGTCATGTGTGCCTCAGTCGCAATGAAACAATGCTGTTGCAAAAGAATACAACCAGCATCATCATCAAGAAGGAAGAAGGGGAACATAACATTGTGTCACTCACATGCACATTAAGTAGCCACATGCGTGTGTTTGTGTAAAACAGTACGGTGGACAAACAGACAGAGCAGATTGAAATATTGCTTTCTACATGTTTATGCTTGTCTATACAGGTGAGTGCATTGGTAAGTATTGACTTTTTACTCACTGTTTTACTGTAGCCTACTGAGTTACAGTAACGAGACTAGCGTGAGTTCATCTGCCCCAGCGGCCATTGCTAATCCTCTTTGTGTTGTTACCAGTCAGTTAGGCTACTGTGTGTTTTAATGCACACACATCTCGGCTCAGCTGTGTGTGTGTGGAGCGTGGGCATCGCTGTACGGAATCCTGGCATGTGACTAGTGATGCAAATACAGGGGGGTGGGGGGTTTGCTTTACCTGTGTAATGTTGCCTGCTTTAAATGCATGAAATACCAGAATGCATTTGACAATGGCTGCTGTAGTGGATCTGGGTACTCAGTAACGAAAGGGATTTGTCTTAGTGAAATACAATACTTCACTCAAAACGTAATCAAGTACATTTTTTAAAATACCAATTTTGAAAACTACTTGAAAAATACAAAATACACAACAAAACTACTTAATACAGTAACACAAGTAAATGTGTTTTGTTACTTTCCACCTCAGCATATTAGCTAGTTGTGTGCATACTGTATGTTTCAGGGATCTAGTTTCAGTTGTTTGGTCGGGTCTTAGTCTTGACTAGGTCTCGCCCTGCCTTGGTCTTGGTGTTTGGTCTTGGTAAGGACTTGGTCTCAAGCGTATCTATGCAGAGGCAGTTCTCTGACAACTTGCTCAGGCTGCATTCGGTACACTACCCCAGCAACTCCCACTGAGCTTAAAACCACATCAGGGTTCGGGACCTCACCAAGGTCACAACTTTCCTCTTCCTTCTCTATTCCTATCCGGTACCAACACTCTTTTCCCAGGTGACAAAGGTAAGGCTTAATCTCTTCTGTCATCAACGTTTATGTTGGGAGGCCACATTACCCTTCCTCTGTCTAGTCAAGCTATAAGCTGTGGACAATCAATGTTGGTGCTCTGTCCCCCAGCTACCCCGGTCGTACCTAGGATGTTAGGGACCTACCTAGACCTACGTCAACTGGGAGTCACAGATGATGCCCAAACATAAGACAGGAGGGGGTGTAACCAGTTACGCTATGTGGGGTACTGTTGTAGGCATGAACTAACTCAGGTAAGTATTCAGGCCAACGGTGTTGTTTATCTGCCTCTAAGATGTGAAGCATATTTAGTAGAGTTTGGTAAAAGCATTGAGCACTGCCATTTCCATCAGGATGGTAGGGAGTTGTGGTTGATTGACGTAGGAGCGGCCCTGAGCAGGATTAAACCCAACAAGGCTGCGGGTCCTGATGGCATACCGGGACGTGTCCTCAGAGCGTGCTCTGGGGAACTGGCAGGAGTGCTGACGGACATCTTCAACCTGTCCCTGGCCCGCGCTGTGGTACCGACCTGCTTTAAGACTACCTCCATCATCCCAATTCCCAAGAACTCCAACCCAACCAGACTCAATGACTACCGCCCGGTAGCTCTTACCCCCATCATCACTAAGTGCTTGGAGGGGCTGGTCCTAGCACACCTCAGATCCTGTCTCCCCCCCACACTGGACCCCCACCAATTTGCATACAGGCAGAACAGGAGCAGAGAGGATGCTATCTCTGTAGCACTGCACTCTGTCCTTTCTCACCTGGACAGCAAGAACACTTACGCCAGAATGCTGTTCTTAGACTTTAGTTCAGCATTTAATACTGTCATCCCATCACAACTCATTACCAAACTTACAGACTTCGGCATCAGTTCACTCATGTGTAACTGGTTGCTCGACTTCCTGACCAGTCGACCTCAACATGTTCGGCTGGACAACCACACCTCATCTACCATCATTATGAACACTGGAGTGCCACAAGGTTGTGGGATGAGTCCTTGCCTTTCTTCACCCACGACTGCAGACCTGTCCATGGCTCCAACGCCATTATCAAGTTTGCAGAGACACCACGGGGATTGGCCTCATTAGAGACAACGATGAGGTTGCCTAGGGAGGAGGGGGACCGTGGCTGACTGGTGCGACAAAAACAACTTGCAGTGAACACCGAAAAAAACAAGGAAACTCATTGTGGACTTCAGGAGAACCGCTGACCTACACCACCCATCCACATCACAGGGACAGCTAGGTGTGGAGCGTGTGGACAGCTTTAAGTTCCTGGGTGTCCACATCTCTGAGGACCTGAACTGGACAACCAACTGCTCCAAACTTATCAAAAAGGTGCACCAGCGCCTGTTCTTCATGAGGACCCTGAAGAAGAACCATCTGTCCTCAGGATCCTCAAAACTTTTACCGCTGTACATTGAGAGCATCCTCACTAACTGTTTTACTGTTTGGTATGGGAACTGCTGTGTCCCGATCGAAGGCACTGCAGAGGGTGGTGAAACTGCCCACACATCGCAGGGGCACCCACTCCTACCATCAAGACATCTACAGGAAGCGGTGTCTGAAAAGGGCCGGGAAAATCACAAAGGATTCCATCCACCCTGCACATACACTCTTCTCCCTCTTGCCCTCTGGGAGCTTCAGAAGCTTACGGACCAGAACCACCAGGCCACGAACAGCTTCTTTCCTACAGCTGTCACGCTTCTGAACGCCTCCTGACAACTTAAGAATGGCAACCCCCCCGTCCACCCTACAATATAAATATGACTGTCCTCACACGCACAACATACATGGACTTCCCAACATACACATATGTATATATCGTTATATATTTGTAAATCTAATCTGCATTATTTATCCTGTATTATAAATCCGCTAATACATATATAATCCTTTTACTAACAATCCTTTCACTAACACTCCTGTATATTCTGTATAATCTGTGCTAGACCTCCTATATTTATATTTATACACTACATTTTATAGTCCCTTACAATTATTTACCTTATTTTGCTTATACATATACTTTATACTCTGTATAATCTGTATAAATCTGTCATAGAGCTCCCATATTTATATTTATATTTTTTCACAACATTTTAAAGTTCCTTACTATTACATTTGCTTATACATAAAATTATATACAATATTTATACCCTGTATAGCAATTCTGGATAGATGTAAATCACATTTCGTTGCTTGTACTTGTGACAGTGCAATGACAATAAAGTTGAATTGAATTGAGTTGAATTGAATTGATTCCGGGGTTGCTGGAGGCACAGCAGGGACTGGACACCTAAACAGTGCATCGGCATTTACATTGCTTTTAATTGAGCGGCACTTAATGTCATAATCAATACAACATGGTTCAACCGCTTCTAGATGTGCAGTTTGCAGATAGGCAACTTGGTTGTAGTCAGTATACATTGAAGAGAGCCCCTGTCAGGTAATCTTTAAATTTTTCAGTCACTGGCCACCCAAGAGCTCCAATTTGAACAAACTATAGTCTGCATTGTTCCGTTAGCTGGATGCAAGCAGAACAATCTATAGCTGGCATTGTTCCGCTGGATGCAAGCTTTCTCACCTTTCCTTTACTTAAGCCCGGACCGCTCCAATGCCCAGGTTGTTGGCATCTGTATACACAATGTAAGGAAGGTTATAGCAAGCATAGGCCAATGCAGTTGCAGGTATCAGTGCTGTTTACAATGCATCAAGGACTTACATTCTGGGGACCAAGTCCAAGTAAGTTTTTGTTCTTTTATCGACTGGGACTCCTGTTAGTAGTGCTTTAAGCGATGCGTGATCTTGGAAAACCCAGGCACGAAGCGCCTATAATAGCTAGCTAATCCTAAAAATGCTCTCACATGGCCAATATTTCACTGCAGAGACTGTGTCGGAGTCTAGTCTTAACCCAATACATGGGTCATGTGAACAACTTCATTTCCTGCTGTAGAAGTTTGCATTAGAAAGCATTTGAAAGTTGCCAGGGTGTTGCAGAGTTAATGAGGCATGCGTTCAAACTCAAAGAGTTCCAGGGGAGTGGTGAATGCCGTCTTTTCCCGGTCTTGAGGGCCCATCTCAACCTGCCACTAGCTACTGGCCAGATCTAGCGTGGAGAACCACTCAGCTTGAATCTAGTTGATCAGGCTCCCATCGATCCAGGGCCGAGGAAAAGCATGTTTAGGAGTTACAGCATTTTCTATAGTCCACACAAAATCTCCAGCTACCATCTTTCTTTCGGACTATCACTATGGGACTGGATCTGATCACATCGTTTTCCAACATACCTGAAAGCAGGGTTATGCAAACACAAGATTATGTGCAAAACTTCTTGATCTTGACCTGTTGGAAACCTAAATGTGAACTTGACTTGTTTCCATTTAGATTTCCAACAATACTGTCACCAACCAGGTGACACATAACCAGGTAAATCCACAGTCATACTACTGATATTTCTAATAATGATTAAATAAAGACATGACAATATTGTGGACCTTAACCACTTCAGTCTGATGTCGTCACTGGCTTGGGCAGACGGCCGCCCACCAAGAGCCAGGGTCCGCCTATGGTTTCTGCTGTTAAAGAAAGTTTTTCATTGATGCTGTCACACCAAATGATGCTCTCAGAGGGTATTATTGAATTCAGACTAGTTTAGTGATAGCCAGACAAAATTATTTTAAGATAATTATTAAGTGCCGTCAATCAAGGGGTGGGCTTGTGAGATGGCTAGGGTGGCAGCATTTGAAACAAATGTCATATGAATGCCAGATTGGATGTCTATACAATATAATATATAATATAATAGGTAAAGTACCTGAGTTTTCTGGAGGGCTCCTAACAAGCTTTGTGCTGAGGAGAGACGTGTATAAATGGGCTTATGATGTTGTCATTTATACATATGTTACAGTTCATTGTTTATATTGTTGATCATGAGTTTATCTATTAGATTAGTTAGATAATATATATGCTATGGGTAGCTGTGGCTCAGGTGGTTGTCTACCAATTGGAAGTTGGTGCTTCAATCCCTGGCCCTGCAGTCCCAAACCCTGAATTGCTCCAATGCTGTGCCATAAGTGTATGAGTTTGTGTGAATGTTTATCAGATGAGCAAGTGGCTCTTTGTTGGGCAGCTTAGCCAACAGTGTATGAATGTGTGTCTACATGGTAAATGCTGACTGCACTGTAAAAGCACTTTGAGTAGTTAAGACTAGAAATGTTCTAAATTAATGCAGTCCATTCATTTTTTGGGGTTTAACATATTTCTCTTGTCCATAACAAGAAATGTAAAGTGTAATTTATATCACTTTAATGGAAATAATATATGCAGATTACTGAAAGTGCACTTTTGGGAACTTTTAAATTGGACATCTGTTTAAGAAAGCTCAAAATACCAGGTCAGTTTTCTGTTGATACTGCCTAAAGGAACTAAAAAAAAAAAAATCCCTTTGGTTATTACTGGGTGAGACAATAGGTGGGTTATGGAGTTTTAACCTTGACTTCACGCCATTGCTTGGAGTATTTCCTCTCTGTCTCATACAGGTAACACACAGTGAAGCCAGTCCTCAGTTTGTCCGTAGCATACCTTCAGTGCCGTGGAGTAGCAGTGGGACCTCATATTAACAACTGCTGAAAGGTAGAACAGAGAGTTTGGCTGAACGTGAGAGACAAAGGAACCACTGTGATTATAAATGAAGCCATGATGTCCTTGAAGCACAAGGTGAAAGTAACACACCCTGTAACAGCCGATTTGACCTGCAGTCATATAAAACACAATTATTAACAGACTCTCTGGTGGATTGACAAGAGAATTTTATGCTGTAAACCAGAGAGCAGTCAAAATGAAACGCACAGTCCTCTGGTACTAATTTACATACAATTCACACCATTGTTTTTTACAATGAAAAACATTTTGAAATGTCTCAGCATAAGTTATGGTATCAATTTTCACTTCATAAAATCCCACAGTAATGATGAAGCGTATCTGAGCTTCATCTGTTTAACCAACAGAAGAGTTAAATCAGAGTAGCAGAGTGGATGTCATCAGCTTCTATTGTGACGAAAACAAAGTTTGTTATGGATCACAAGTCAGTTGCACATAGTGTCAACAAAGTCTGTTTTTAGAGGAGGACAATCTCCCTCTGGTGTGCCCTTCACCTTTCTACTCCTGTCCCCTGTTGAATTAGGCCGGATTAGTCATCAGGTATGTGCAGTTAAAGGGAAATGTAGTGATTTATTTAGTACTAGTGCACCGCCCGTTTGGAATGGGCCAATTGCTTGACCTCTGGTGTTGCTACTTCCAGCTTACTCGAGTAACCCAGAGTCACCCAAACACCTTCCCACTTGACACTGCACTTAATTGGGTCCTAAGCAATACATCTGCCATGACATAGTTGGATCCCCTAGCAATGCTAGAGTATACGTGCAATTTTTAACAGCTAGCTATTTGGGACCAGGCTTTTCCAGGAACAAAAGTGTTGTTCCGAAAGTTACATCGCTGATACTTGAAAAGTTTAAGTTAGCTACAATGAAAAGTCAATGAGCGACAAAGAATGTGTTGTACCCAGAACGAAGAAAGACCTGGCACTTGACGCCACACTTCCTTGGATTCCTCCGCAGTACACCTGCCAAGTCAATCCGATGAACAGTTGTCAAGAAAATCAGCGGACAGACAGACAGACATACAAAGACTCCCATTTTAGTTTTAATTTACCTTTCATTAAGTTGAGGGACTCACAGGAAACAGATTGTAGAAAGGCTGGTCACCTTCAAGGCAGCAGAGGCCAAAATATTCAGGCTTTTGCTGCCTAGTATAGGTCAAGCCCTAGTCTGGATAAACAAGTACATTTCCAGGACTATTGCCTGACATCTGGCACTTGATGTCCCTAACCTTTCTCTGTGTGTTGCCTTTCTCACACTCAGTTTGCTTCAGGAAACAACAACAATCTCCGAGCTAGCATCAACATGCTGGAAACGGGGAATGATTATAAAGATTTACAAGGAATATATGTACGGCATTTTCTATCTAACTGGGTTGTTTTGGGACCGATATGAGAGGATTGCAATGACAAAGTACACACGGTGATACACTGGTAAGAGCAAATTATGTTTAACCATGTATCCAGCTAATTTAACTGTAACATTACTGTATTTTGTTAATTTAATTTACTATTATATGTGGTGTTTTCTTTGTGGGGTGCAAATGTTCCATCAAAACAAATTATTCCCCGAGACCATTATGTAGAACCACCATCTCTGCATCTGGAGCAAACAACACTAAGCTTTTTTTTCTCATATCCCATAATGTATGTTGTGTAGCTCAACCTTATTCCACAGCGCCGTGGAGATAGGTATGGCAATGAGACTAGTCAAGCCTTAAAAACACTGGCTCCTATGTTTCCCATAATCCAACTGGATAGTGTCTTTAATTAGACCCCCAATGCTAGGTTTTTAAGACCCATGTCATCGGTGAATGTAGCTGACTCAAGCGTCACCATGTCAATTCAGTCATGATTACAAGATTCCCACTCAATTAATATGATGACACTTGAGCTTATTTACTTGCTGAAGGAGACAATGACATTGTTAACAAATAAAGCTGAGGATTATTTTCTCACTTTCTTCTTCTTCTATTTCTTTTTCTTATTATTTGTATTATTATTATTATTATTATTATTATTATTTACATACAAGTGACAAGGCAGTACAGGTAAATAGGATACACAAAATAACTAAAACATATCCCCACAGAACTTCCCCAGTGAATGACTTACATCAAGAGTCTTTTCCATGATATGTTATGTTTAAATATGCAGATTAGCTTGCTTGGTTATTTTGGAAGAAAGGAAAACAGACGGAGGGTAGTAGACCTAAAACAAACACCATTTACATGTGTATTTTGGAAGTTTTCTTTCCATAAGAGTCAAAGAAGACATGGAAGCAAAATAGACCAGCATCTTGAATTTGACCACTACATGAAAAAGTGTCCAACCTTAAACAGTAACAAACAGTAATGATCCTATGTTTCATAAACACCTTTTCTATTCAGGGTCAGCCCTTCAAGATATACCTATGTACATACAGTATATCCAAGAAACATGTAATGGTCTTGACGTGCAAATGCTGAATTACGCTAATGGCAACTTTTTTGGTCTAATTCAGGTACTGGCTGTGACTGAATGTTTGTGGTGAAGTTTTGAAACTCCATACTTGTGTCTCAATTCGGATACTTTCATAAGTACACTTATATAGTACATTGTGTGCACTACTAACTTGTGTAGTGCATACCTTTCGACAGGGCAGTGTTGTCTCATTGCGCAAAAACATTATGCACTGACCAGATATGACTCCTCTTCCTTTTAATGGTAAAATGCAGCCGGGCGGAACATTCACCTATTGTCGCCCTTCAAAATATATACCGGCTTGTTTTTTCACTATCTGACTACATTATAGTGGTAGTTGAAAATACGTTGGTGGTCTTTCTGCTCATAGGCGGAAATCGGGGTGGGGGAGGGAGGGTCATGACCTAGGGTTGGGTACTGTTTTTTTGCATAATGTTTTCAGTGCATAATGTCAAATATCGTTACCAGGTACAGGTGCAGTCCCGCGGGTCGGCTTACGTCCATTATGCACATTCATCATGTCTAGTTTAACAACTCTGGATTCGGCTACTAGTAAATGTTACAAATGTTAAAAACATGACGTTTTAAAAGAACCCTTTAAGTGTTTGGGCTGGTAAACTTAAGGGTTTAAGCAATTTAAGTAGAACGAAATTAGAAAAGGCCATTTTAACATCACGGTATTAAAGTTATAATATGCCCATTATCTGCTAAAGTATAGAAGTTTCTTTGGCCATGCAAAGTCTATGGGAAAAGTCTTTCTGGGCCAGAGGGGTGCAGTGCCACTGTTAACCGCTAAGCCCCTAGTTGCTTTAGGACATGGCGCTGTTCCTGGGGGCTTGGACTTAACAAACTGCTGAGGCGATGTCATTTTGTTCCGTCCGCACCTCTGCGTGTGTGTATAAGAGCGGAGCCCTGCTCTCTATTAACATGCAGAGAGGACAGAAAAGCTCACACTTACTGAAATGTTGGTACCCACAAAAGTACCCAACCCTAGACCTACCCCATCTGAGGATTCTCTCCCCATAAAAACCTAATTAAAACTATGCTGTGTATTGTAAATAATAGAATGATATAAACTTAAAGTAATTGAGGAAGTAGTGAAAACTGTTTTAATGGTAATAGAAACATTTTGAGTCCCCGCTCCTGGAATCACAGTGGTTTGGCCATTGCCTTCTTTCTTCGTCTGGTGGAAAAGTTTGAATCGCTTCAGTAGTTGTGGAACTTCTGTAAAGAAGCTTGCACGGTTAATACAGATGATTCTGAATCATTAATAAATTAGTCATGGCACAGAAATGATGATAACCAATGTAATTTTTCTATCAGTCCACTACATAAGCGATTATAACGTTATAATGGTTGCTGGAAAATATGGATTACGCTAGTATTGTTAAGTCACCCACTTCTACAGTGATTGGTCCATTTAAAAAATACTTAATTAAAGCGTAACTCTCACCAAAATGCAACGTAGGGTGTTTTTGTGAATGGACCCGAGTCAAACTTTTGTTTAAAGCATAATTAGGACAGAATTTTTTGTTTTTCGGTCAAATGGCCTTTTAAATGGGAGTGCTAGGGGCTCTACTATGATAGCACCAAAATTGCTATTTTTCAAACATAAAAAAGGCGTTACACTACATGAAATTTTGCTCAACGTAACACCAGGGACTCTACACAAGAACTCAAGCCTTGAGAACATCGGTTGTGTGTACAGAGTTTACTAAAAAGAATGTTTTTGAATGACTCACTTTAGCTGATGGGGTTTCCAGTCACTGACACCTCGCTATTCAAAAAGTGTTGATCTCTGAATGCAACGTACCACGGGGGAGAGTAAAGATGGAAAGCTCCTAAAGTTAGTTCCATATAATTGCACGGATCATTTGTTGTTAGTGAAAAATAATGTTTGCCTTTTTAGTTGAAAAAGGAGCCTCATACAAGAATGACATTTCCTCCTATGGAGTCTTTAACGGAGATCTTTTTAGTAAACTCTGTGTAACCAACATTGTTCTCAACGCTCAAGTTCATGTGTAGAGCCACTGGTAATAATTTCATTAAAAATTAAAGTTGTGTTGAGCTTTCTTTGTGTTTTAAAAATAGTGATTTTGATGCTATCATAGTAGTGCCCCTGACACTTCCATTCAAAAGGCCATTTGACTGAAAAACTGAAATACGGTAAATCTTAAAAGTGGCATTTCCATCCCAATTATGCGTCTAAACAAAACGTTGGACTTGGGTATATTCACAAAAAGACCTTAGGTTGCATTTAGGCGAGAGTTACGCTTTATTGGAGTTTCAAGTTTTGGTTACAAATAGCAAAATGAATACATTTTAACAGAAAGTTAACAAAATAACCACAAAAGAAATGGCCTTAACTGAGAGAAAGGGCTTAACTGGAAAAAACGTAATTTCTATTCTTGCAAAAAGTCTCAATGTATTTAATTTACAAAGTTTGCCAAGTGGCAAATATATACATCATTACAAAGGAAAGGAGTTACTAAACTGGATTTATAAACTGGATTTTGTTTTCTCTAAGAAACTTTCCCCTGCAGAGAAAAAGTTATGATGTGTGGAACCGGGAGCTACCCGCAGTACGACTGCCCTATTAACAACCAGACCTACATTCAGCAGCAAAAAGACTCAACTCATGCCAAGCCCACTGGGCCCTGTTCTTTGGTAGGTGCATTTCACTCTCACTTACCACCCTGGCACCAGAAATGTAAAAACCGGGTGCTCTGTCTTGCCAGTTCCCTGAGTCTAAGGAGGGTCCTGAGACTGTAACCATCCTGCCCTCCTCCAGTGTGGTTGCCTCGGTTCAAAACCGCTTCAATGGGTCATGCCTCTTGCTTTGCCTGCCATCCTGGAAGAGACGCTTTTAGTGGCCCCTAGATAGAAGCTGAAGTTAGGGCTCCATCCCCAAATGGGCAGACTCAACAAGCTAATCAGCCTTCCGCTCAGACTCCCCTCTACAAAGAAGATCCATCCTACTTTCCATGTGTCCTAGCTCAAGCAGCCCCCCTTGCTCCCAGACCACTGCGATGATTATTCCTTAGCTAACTCCAGCCTGGATGATACCCAATCCTGGGTTAGACCAACCTCATTGCCTTTTTTGACTGAAGAATTGACTTTATATTTAAACACCTTGACTACACCACAGATAAAAAACAAAGCATATACACACAGTATGCATTGCATTTTTGAAGCTAATGTAAATACATGTTGTGGGACAGAAGGACGGACTCAAAAGCAAGGCTCACGGGAAAGGTATTTATTTGAGGAAGGAGGGAATATGGAAGTGGGGAAGGTGGACGTCAGGAGAAAGGGGACGAAAAGACCGGGGAGACCGGGAACAGGACACAGGAGACGGACCTGGGAGGGACCGGGAGCGAGGGCCGAGGAGGAGACAGGGCCTCGAGGAACAAAGAGGAGCCCCGGGCACGAGGAGTAGTGAGGGGTGGTGATGAGAAGGCACGAGGAGTAGAGATGGGTGGTAACGAGGAGGCGTGAGGAGTAGAGCAGGATAGCGATGAGGGGGGGGGACGCCGTGGGAGGAGGACTGGGGTCCGAAGCCAGCTGACCAGAGATGAACTGAAAGGGAAACACAAGGAAAGTGAGTACACAAAACACACGGAGAATAGTGGTGATAGCGAAGGCTTTCGCAGGTTGTTCACCAATGTAGCTGAGTTGACGATCAGGTGACGAGTGGGTGAAGAGCCAGGGTAGATATACTGGAGTAGATGACAATGGCAGGCAGGTGTGGACGGCGGAAGAGAGTGAAGGCTGGCAGATGTGTTGACGAGGATGATGATTGTTGACGGGAGGCAGGTGTGAGTGATCAGCTGGCTTCAGACCCCACCATGGAGTAGTTTGGCGCTGTGGCAGACGGCTGCCTCTCCAGTAGCTCTCCAGTTTTTAGCTCTTTCTACTTATTTAACCTCTTTTTTGTATCTCTTTTTAAACTCTTCTTGCGAAGATAGTGTGTTTTCTATTATCCTATGGATATTTCCAATCGTAAATTCAACCAGGACCAGCTTTCCACTTACTCAAGAGAGGAATTGCTGGCTCTGCACACAAAGGGACGCGCCGGGACACGGCCCCCTATCCCGACGAGCTAGGAGAGACCCAGGGCTGCAAGGCCGGGCGAAGCTAAAGCCGAGCTAGCGGAGAATCGAGGCGCTACAAGCCATCGATTCCCTCCGTTATCATGGGGAACGTGAACTGCTGCCGAACAAGATCGACGACTGTCGCGCTGAACAACCAACGGACTTACCTGTGAACCAGCTTGTTCATTACGAGATGCTAACCCCGTGACCTAATCTCGTGCTGATTATTCACTGCCGTGAAGCCGACAGGGAGTTCAGCCATGTGTTACTCTCTGTGTTACAATCCCTCCAGACGGACCAGCCGCTGCCTGTGAGAATTCACTCCTCACAGCAGCGCTGCACCAGCCCCCTGAGGCCTTCATGATCATCTCTGGGGACTTTAACCATGCTACTTTGGACTCTACTTTGGCTTTTTTTTTCACCAGGTTGTAGACTGTCCGACCAGAAACAACAGGAGAATTGATCTCCTGTATGCTAATGTGAGGGATGCATACAGAGCGACTCCCTCCCCCCACTGGGGAATGTCTGATCCACAACCTGGTTCATCTACAGCCACTGTACACCCCCTGGTCCAAAAACGCCGTGACAACTCGCAACGCAGGAGGTGGTCCCCTGAGATGGAAAGTGCCCTGAGAGACTGCTACAACACCACAGACTGGATGTGCTGATCGACCCGCATGGTGAGGACATAGAGGGGAGACACACTGTCTGACGACAACCTGAACTTTTGGGCAGACGTGGTCTCCCCTCATACAAGACCGTCCGATGTTACCCTAACAACCATGGGTAACACAGGAGGTCAAGGCTGTCCTCAACAGAAGAAGGCTGCCTTCAGGAGCAGGGACAGGGAAGCCATGAAGGCAGCACAGCGGGAGGTGAAACATTGTGTGAGGGAAGCTAAGGACAGCTACAGGAGGAAGGTGGAGCAGAAGCTGGGAAAACACATGAGGGAGGTCTGGGAAGGTGTGAGACCATCACAGTCACAACACAAGACCAGAACAACAGGGGGGACAATGGAGAGGGCCGAGGGCTGAATAACTTTTTCAACAGTTTTAACCAGCCCTTGCCCCCCTCCCCCCACCCTCCCCCAGCAATGTTCCCTTCCTCCCACAACCTCCCCCCTGACACCACACCACACCCAGTCTACCACACCTCCCCCCACCACCACAATACCCCCCTCCTCCTCCTCATACAATCCCCGCCCCACATCACCACGGACCAGGTCAGAGAGCAGCTGAGCTCCGGCCAGCAAAGGAAAGCAGCAGGCCCGGATAAAGTGTGTCCGAGACTGCTGAAGACCTGCGCAGCAGAACTGGGGGACCGCTCCACGGATCTTCAACCTTAGCCTGCAGCTAGGAAGTGCCCACCCTTTGGAAGACATCCTGCATCGTTCCAGTTCCCAGAGAACAGGCCCAGCGGCTGAATGACTTCCGACCGGTGGCGCTCACTTCACACCTGATGAAGACGTTGGAGCGCTCTTCCTCAGCCTCCTCAGACCCCAGGTACAGCACGCCCAGGACCTCCTGCAGTTTGCGTACCAGCCAGATGTTGGTGTGGAGGACGCCATCCTCTACCTGTTACCACCGGTTCCATCTCCCATCTGGATAAGGGGATGGCACAGTGAGGGTCCTCTTCTTGGACTTCTCCATTGCCTTTAATACCATCCGGCCCCCTATACTCCAGGACAAACTGATCAGGATGGGAGTGGACCCCTATCTGGTAGACTGGATCAGAGACTACCTCACCGCCAGGCCACGTACTCAGGCTGAAGGACATCATTGTCTGACACTGTGGTCAGCAGCCACTGGACCCCCCAGGGCACAGTGCTGGCCCCTCTTCTCTTCACCCTGTACACCTCGACTTCTGCTACAACTCGGAGCTGTGTCCCATACAGAAGACGCAGATGACACAGCCATCGTTGGGTGTATCAGGGGGGACAGGGAGGAGGAGTTCGGAGTCTGGTGGGGGACTTTGCTCTCTGGTGTCCACTAACTGCCTACAGCTCAACACCTCTAAAACAAAGGAGCTGGTCGTTGATTTGGGAGGTCCAGACCAAAACCGCAACCAGTCCTGTTGGAGAGTTGAGTGGAGGCAGTCCAATCATACAAATACCTCGGGCTGTGGCTGGACACAAACTGGACTGGACAACAAACAGCACCACCTATACAGGAAGACACAGAGCCGCTGTCTTCCTGAGGAGGCTGCGCTCCTTTAACATCTGCGCAAACTGCTGTGGATGTTCTCTACCATTCTGTGGTCACCAGTGTCCTCTTCTACACTGTGGTGTGGCTGGGGGGCAGCATATCAAAAGAGGACCCCCCAGGCTGGACAAACTGATCAGTCGGGCGGCTCTGTGGTCGGCATGACTGACTCACTGGTGACGGTGGCAGAGAGGAGGACATTGGACAAACTGCTGGCTATTACTGAAAATGCCAGCCACCCCCTGCACACCGTCATCAGCACCCAGAGGAGCCGGTTCAGTGGAAGGCTGCTCCTTCCCAAGTGCCGGACCAACAGACTCAAGGACTCCTTTGTCCCTCATGCCATCAGACTATACAACTCCTCACTAGGGGGGAGGAGGAAATAGGGCATAGGACAATACATACATACATACATACATACATATATACATATATACATACATATATACATACATGCATACACAGTACACATACATACATACATACACACAGTACACATACATACATACATACACGCACACCTAGTCACTTTATCACTTTATCACTTCAATACTGGACTCAACACTGACACTTTAATAACAATTTATGGTCTTTTGTTTGTTTTATTTGACAAATGTTCTTATTGTTGTTATTATTATCATTATTGTTATTTTGTTGTCTTTATACTGTCTTTTCTTTTCTTTTTTTTAATCTATTTTTTAATTTGTTTTTTTTTTCTTGCTAAAACTGGTGCTGGAATTTTCAATTTCCTTGCGGGAGTCATCCCAAAAGGATCAATAAAGAGAAGTCTAAGTCTAAGTCTAAGTCTATGACAAATACACTTACTACTTGTTGTCTGGAGTTTGCAACTTCAGGGTTGAAAGCACTTAATTGGAAGTTGCTTTGGATATAAGCGTCAGCTAAATGACATGTAATGTCATCTAATGACCTGAGATGCACCATTACTTTCTTGCCAAATAACAATAGAAAGTCAAACCTCATGTATGCCCAGATCACCACAAACCCTTATTATAACACAATATCTCTCTTTCATGCTCTTTAATACCACAGAGCGAAAACACTACAGCACAAAATTTGTCAAGAAGTACTGGCGATATTATAAATAATAGAAACAATGATTACAGATATAAATAAATCATAAAAAATAATCAGAATATCAATAAAAAAAGAAAATTACAAAAATAATTACAAATATAGCCGTAAGCGACAAATGTCGCATTTAAACCTTTTTCTCAGCACAATTGGCAATCATTATATGTATATGTATAACATGTATATGTGTATATATACATACACAAATATATAGTATGTATATGCAAATGTGTGTTTATATAAATATATGTGTGTATATAAGTATCTGCCTGTATTTCTCAGCATTGAGGACACCATTAATCCTGAACCAATCTCCAACTCCATGTGCAGAAATGCAGTCCCAAACTTGCAGGAACCTCCACCATTCTTCACTGTTGCCTGCAGACACTCATTATTGTAGAGCTCTCCAGCCGTTCAGCAAACAAACTGCCTTCTGCTACAGCCAAATATTTTAGATTTTGACTCATCAGTCCAGAGCACCTGCTGCCATTTTGCACCCCACTTCCTATGTTTTCGTGTATTGTTGAGTTGCTTGGCCTTGTTTCCATGTTGGAGGTATGGCTTTTTGACTGAAACTCTTCCGTGAAGACCACTTCTGGCCAAACTTCTCTGGACATTAGATGGGTGTACCTGGGTCCCACTGCTTTCTGCCAGTTCTGAACTGATGTCACTTCTGGACATCTTCCGATTTCAAAGGGAAATAAGTTCGATGTTTGATGTTGATGAAGTTTCCTTGGCCGACCACTGTGCACCAGTGTGCCTTTAAGAATTAATGCTGGTTTGAAGGCAAAGGTTAGTAACACTAAATATAAATATAAATAAATGTAAATAGTTTTTTTATTGCTCACTTTGCATTTTTTAATTTATTTAAATACACAATCAGCATTTATAGTTTTGAAAGTTAGTTTACAGCATTTTTTCACACCTGCCAAAGACTTTTGCACAGTACTGTGTATACATATATATGTGAGTATGTAATTCTTTTATATGATTTAATGAAGGGCAAAAAAATGTATCACTTTACCAAGTTTACCAAGCAGTTACTAACCAATAACTATCTATGAAAAACATCAGTCACAACTCTATAATAGACATTCTGATAATGTTTATAGATAAGATGTTTTAAAAATGGTTTCTAAAGGCTTGCAAACATTTCTTTAATTATTATTCAAAACCTAATATAGTATATGAGGGATAAAATGTGTGTAACAATAAACTGTTAATTTACAGCAATATTAATATAATATGAATTATAATTGAATTGCTTCTTAACAATAAAATTACAGTTTACTAATAGTTAAATGACAATTAACCAAAGATTAATAAATGATCAATTTACCATCCATTAATGATGATTGTTATATAGTGTCACCCATTCAAATACAATACAGTACAGCCATGATACAATACAAATTAAAAATGAGGGATACGAATTATTGATGGAGACTTGTATTGATCATATAAAAAAGGCAGATGAGTTGTAGAGTTTAATGGCAGAAGGCAGGTCACAAAGCGGTCGATCACGTACCTAAACTCTACCTGTCCCCTCTCCACACACCCAACAGTGACTATATCATCCGAGAATTTCTGCAGATGGCATATTTCAGTGCCGTGCTTGAAGTCTGCCGTAAAACAAACACACTGCACTGTAGTCTCACAAACTGTTTTCTGCCCGTCAGATAGATAGATAGATGTTTATCCATGAGACCAGTGGAGCATCCACCTGCTGTGGTCTGAGGTGTGCCAGAACCAGTCTCTCCATTACCGTCATCATGTGAGAGGTCAGTGCTATGGGCTATGTAGTTGTTTGGTGTCATAGGATTTCTTTTTTTAGGCACTGCCACGAGGCGGGATGTTTTCCACAGTGCTGGGACTCTTTGAAGATGCAGGTGCAGGTGAAACGTAGCTGGAATACACATAGCTGGCTTCATCTCCAGTCTCTCCTTCAGTTGTATGTGTCCTTGCTATCCTTAGACTGTGTTTTTGATCTCTTTGCCCCCGTTTGAGTTCTGCACGGTCCCCTGACATAAAGGCCCTTTTCTTTTCGTTGAGTAGAGCCTTTAGGTCACTGGTTGTCCACACAGTACAATGTACTCAGAGACACAGTCTACTAATCCATCAATATCTTCACCATGTGGCTCAACAGGGCAAGCCAGTTTGTGGTTTCTAGTTTTCTATTTGCCAGGGACCACACATTTCCTGTAATGACTGTGGGGATACAAGTTTTAAATCTCTTTTTCTTCATCCTCCGTTTAATACACGCTTCTACAGCCTCGCCGCCTTCTCCACCTCAGCTCCCCCGGGAGCGTTGGTAGCTTTTCTCTGAACCAAAAGAGTGGTCGCGTGTATACACAATGCCTCCAATGTTATCTGCATGGCTTCCAGTAATCATTACCGACACAAAATAAAACAATAAAAAGTATTCTAACCACTGAAGAAGCATCCTGTCAAAGATGTATGTATCAAAAGTTAAAGGTGACAAAAAACACACTTAAAAACACGCTTAAAAACACAAGAAGACAACAACTACCTTTAGCTGTTCTGACAGGCAGCCACAGGCACAGCGCCACCAGAGTCTAGTATGTCGTCTGCATAGAGACATATTTTGTGGTTAAGGTTTAGATTCTTGTAATGTTTTGACATATTGCAGTGGTTGGTGGTCCAATAAACAAGGCACATAAGCTGATGGCTAGCTGATTTCCCCTTCTTCTAGTGTTTATACTAGGTTAACCACGACCTGACTTTAGTCCCATACTTGATAAAGCTGACAATATACATCATATGTTTTGAAAGACCAAAACCAACTAAGTGTTAATACTTTTCCCGGATACCGATTAAGACAAAATTGGACATTTGAACTGCACTAACTGATCTGATTTCCGGAAGTATGATTAGAGCTAATCTCTATCCAAGTGAATGCTTGCATTAAATCTGGCCAGAAGTAGGTTTAACTTCAGATTAAATAATTTTGGCCTCCAGATTGCCCTTGGCAATGGAGGAAAATGGATTACCTATACAATTTCAATGATGATGAAATGGACCACCTAGACCAGACAGAATGGCAGTTATGGACAGGAGCAATCCACTGAATGATTTTGATGAAATCAACTTTTGTGACCATTTCCGTATGTTTAAAGCAAAAACAGACAAAGCTTGTGCACTCCCACTATGCAGTTCTCCATGCTGGAAGGGTGCAGCTCATGAGGATTTTCCAAAACGTTTTGTATGCTCAGTTCGAAGAAGGACAACATAGTGGAATCATACATGGTGACAGAGGGTAGGCACAGACCCACGTCTTGTTACTACCTTTCTGCAATCCCACCTGAGCGGCAGCAGTACAACCAAGCTCATATCGGCCTAGAGATATAATGGAGCAGATGTTTGGTGTATGGAAGAGTCGTTTCCAGTGTCTCAGAAACACATGGCGCTTTGAACCAAGAATATGCTGTATTGTGATAATTTCCACAGCAATGCTTCACAATTACCTCAAACAGCATGGCTGCCCAGATCCTCAAAAGGAACATGAGGATGAACCAGACCTTCCCATGGTTGAGGCAGACAATGACTTATGGTATGATATGGACTGATATATGGACTGGCATGCAAAGAAGCTTTTGCTTTAAGGCAATTCTCACGCAAATATATCTGAGATGATTAAAATACTTTAATTTGTTTAATGAAATTCCATGGCCAGATGCATGAGAAACTGGAGATGCAGATGGAGTAGACTGACCTCCATCTTGTCTCTGGACCTCCAAGCTCTGGTGATCATCTGAAAAATATTATATTGCTGCATTTGAGAACACTACTTTATTCATGAGCTGAGTTCATGACATAGTTTGGTTATGGGATTACAAAATATAACTGACAACATTATATATTTCCTTCAGTCTGAGGATGCCACATGTTGAATGTCCGTCCCACCAAATAAGGTCTAAATGTCCATACACATATCCTACCCATCCTGGCTTCATGATCGCGTAAACATGTCTCCTTGGTCATCGTCTCTGGTCTTTCTGGGGTCCACACCAGTCCTTGAAACGCTTCCTACTAGTAACAGCATTTGTCAAAAAAAACAAATGCAAGTATATTTTCAAAGCTTAGAAAAAAGACAATTAAAAAATATGATAATTATGTATGATACTGTTTGTTACATCTTTGGATCCCATTAAAGCAACCTTTCAGAGTGACTGATTTGTAAAAGTAGGCGGACAATTATATAGTTTTCTAAATTGTCCTTTTTGCTTACTTACATTAGAGTTAAATTATTAAAATGAAAGCCCAAGCATTCTTTTTCTTGTTTACATGCTGTTTGTTCTCAATGATGGGTGGTTTGAAAATTTGCTTCAAGAGGTTTTTTTTCAAAATCTCTGAAAATCTTTGAACGTTTCTTTTACCATTGTACATGTTTGGTTGGGGGAGTTACCCCGTTCCACACAATGTTATGTCTCCTAAGGTCCATCCCTGTTTTTTGAAGCATCATCAGTCACACCAAGTGCACATCCATTACTCTATCAGCTTCACAAGAACAACTGTTTTGTCCTTATTAACCTTAGTCCTGCAACGCCTTAGCTAAACTAATTAATCTCACATTAACCATGTGTCAAAAGCCAATTTTTAAAGACTGAATTCATTTAAGTAGAATTAGCCTTGTCCTGATTTTTTTGAAATCTGTCCGGGAAACCGCCCCTGACTTCCGTGACTTTGTGGCTCTCTCATGTGTGACTGTCAGAATGTCTGATGGCCAATGACATCATGAGGTTGAAATTTAAGGTGTAAATATGAAACCAAACAGTTTGCTAATGTACTTACTTTGTGTTTAATTTTGTGTTAGGAATTAAAAAATGAGCCGCAAACATTCCCATGGACACTACAGGGGAGTCACCTTGTCCCTGCAGAACATTGCAGCGCTTCCTGCCTTCCTCTTCCTGCCTCTCTGTCCAGCCTCCTCTTTACTACTACTTCTCTTTATATCTGCGTCACTACATCCACACTACTACACCTGCAGAGTCTGCTGACTGGTTCAACTGATCCTCCTCTGCTACGTTGACGTGGACTGAAACCACACTGACCTCTGGAGGTTTGACATAAAAACATCAGTCATGTTCCCACTATTTTCTACTCTGCAGGCCATCCCAGTAGAGGAGCTGCAGCAAATCTCCACCCCCCCGTAGATCACCTGAGCGTAAACCAGGAAATGAGGACTGCGGCAGTGTAGTGTCCTTCAAATGCTCACCTTCACTTTAGACCGTCTCAGCCCTGTATACATTCTTGCATACTTTGCATGATAATGGATCAGTTCACCGCTCAAATGTGAGCCATGTTTATCTGATGCTTATCAAAGACACATTCCCAACTCACAGTAAAACAATCAAAGCAGAGGTCTGCACTGGGACAGTGTGACAAGACAAGGAAGAAAAGATGATGGAATTCATCCTTTTCACATTTCTCCAGTTTCTCCATCGTACCGACCTCTGATCGGGTAGTTAGTCTAAATCTGTTTTTACCACGCATGAACATCCTGTTATCAGTAGCAACAAAACATTTCCACGTACAGGATGAACATACACACACGCACACACACACACACGAAAGAGAGAGTAATCAGATTCAGGAGGCTGTGTCCTCCAGATGTCTTCGGTTGAAAAGTACCGTCATACCCAGTGGAGCCTCACATCCTTTTGGGAGAGGGGATTGAATGATTAGCTCGTCTTCACTTCATTTGCTCTCTTCTCTCCTGTTCTTATGTCCTGCTTCTGGTTCTTTGAAAACTGCTGACTAGGACATTTTTTCAGCTCCTGCTGCCGAGCAGAGAATTAGTTCAATGCTCACTTACTATGGCTATCCACATGATGTATTGCGATGAACTCATGACACACTTACAATTTTTAATGACTTCTAAAATCTCAAAGAGTACATCTTTGTTAACCGCCTGTTAACGTTCAAGATGGTGTACTGCCACAGAGAGTAGATTTGGCGTATCATGTGAGCGAGTACATTAAACCACTGTTTAGACAGGCACAGGTTTTGGACATGTTTCTGGGTCTTATCAGGTAAAAGAACGTATGCAAAGTGTGCAAGGCAAGGCAGAGGCTCCCACAATTGATATGTATCAAAGAGACATGTTTAAAGCCCCGCCTAGATTTTGTACATCCCAGTTTATGTAGTGTGAGATTAGAACAACATTTTATTTATTGGTTGCACATTGCCTATTTCACGTTGCTCTATTTGAAACAAAACCTAGGCTGGGTCGGTAAACACAGACGTCATGACTTCACAGCTGGGCGAGAAGACAAAATATCTCAAACGAACTAAAGAAAAATCTGTGTATGAATTCGTTCATTTGTTTTTTCAAATACAAACAAAATTTAGAAAAGCAAAAATCAAACAAATCTATTTATATAGCCTTTACAGCAACCAGCAGGTATCCAAAGTGCTTAACTCAGAGACCAAGAGTAAAAACAAAAAATGACTTGTTTTAACCAATTTCCGAATTTGTGCTCAAAGGACGCAAAAAAAACGTAACGAGCGTTTTCCCTCCCGATTTTTATATTTTTTAACTAATAAAAAGTAAAAGTAGTATATAACTTCCTAGTGACCCGGAGTTGACATACTTGATGTAATTCAGATATAAATATACATTGATCATGCACAACAAAACTTGGCAAGTATTAAATCCCCCTTCCACTACCATGGATAGTGCCATCCGGCCAGCCATGCCAGAACACGTATTTATGAACTTCAACATCCAATGGAAAATATCTCAAAATGTAGTGAGAATGAAAGCGCTCTCAGCCGTAGAGATGAGTTTACTTTGCAATTTTTTAATCTTGGACTTTTTATGAGTATAACATTTGTCAGATTTTTCTATTTGCAATTTGTGGAGTATCCCTCCTTTTTTTCTTACAAATGCTTGTACTATCTCCCCCCGCTAGAACATCTTCGCCGCAAAACAAAAGTAGATGCCAGCTCATGAAATATACAGTCCCTGACAAAAGTCTTGTCGCTTGTGTACAATTGACCTGAATGCCGCTGAAATACATTTCTAATCAAGATTTATTTACAAAAATGGCTCATTTTAATCCCAACAGCTTTTGTAATAATGTTTCAGTGCAAAAAGAAACTGTCAAAAAGTATTCTAATATTCACAGCTTGGTAAAGCCCATTGATCCAATTTTTGCAAAGACATAAGTGTTTGTCGCCTTGTCATATGAGCTTCACCTGGGACTAATAATGGATCAATTAGGTCTCAGTGTGTATAAAAACAACCCCAGTACACTAGACCTTCCACATCAACTGCAACTAGACCTCTGCAAACATGCCTAAGATTCACCCTGAGACTAAGGTTTTGATTATTGAGAAGCTGAAGACCAGATCCACTGCTGATGTGGCAGACACCTTCAATGCGTCTCAGCGTCAAAGTACAGAGGATTAAAAAACATTTGAAGACACTGGAGACGTTTTTGACAAGCCCAGGTCAGGCAGACCCCGCAAGACAACTGCTCGAGAGGACCGTTTGTTGGCTCGAAAATCCAAGGCCAGCCCATTTTCTACTGCAGCAGAGCTCCACAAGACCTGGTCCCCTGAAGTCCCTGTGTCAACCAGAACGGTTTGTCGGATTCTGTCTCAAAATGGCCTCCATGGTCGAATCAGTGCCCAGAAGCCAGCACTAAACAAAAGTCAATTGAAAAACCGTGTGGTATTTGCCAAGGCCCACAGCCTGCTTACAGGATGGACGCTGGAGAAGTGGAAGAAAGTGGATTTTCAGATGAATCTTCTGTTGAATTACACCACAGTCGCCGCAAATATTTCAGGAGACCTACTGGAACCCGCATGGATCCAAGATTCACCCAGAAAACAGTGAAGTTTGGTGGCGGAAAAATCATGGTCTGGGGTTACATCCAGTATGGGGTGTGCGAGAGATCTGCAGGGTGGAAGGCAACATCAATAGTCTCAAATACCAAGAAATCTTAGCTACCTCTTATATTCCCAACCATAAAAGAGGCCAAATTCTCCAGCAGGATGGTGCTCCATCCCATACTTCCATCTCCACTTCAAAGTTCCTCAAGGTGAAGAAGATCAAGATGCTCCAGGATTGGCCGGCCCAGTCACCAGACATGAACATCATTGAGCATATGTGGGGTAGGATGAAAGAGGAAGCATGGAAGACCAAACCAAAGAATATTGATGAACTCTGGGAGGCATGCAAGACTGCTTTCCTAGCTATTCCTGATGACTTCATCAACACATTGTATGAATCCTTGCCAAACCGCATGGATGCAGTCCTTTAAGCTCATGGAAGTCATACAAGATATTAAATTTGAATCTCACAGCACCACTATTTAATTTGCTGACATATTTTAGTATTTGTAGTAAATTTGTTCAATTTCTGTATAGGCGACAAAACTTTTGTCTTGCCAAAATTTGACCTTTCTGTCTTGTTTAAATTATAAATCTTTTTTCAGTGAAACTAATTTATTTCAGTGCATTGAACATCATTTGGGAGGGTTTTAGCTTTTCATATGAGCTATTTCTTAAACCAATTGATTAATTAAAAGTCAGGTTAATAGCAGGTGTTTCTACAAAATAGACAAGCGACAAGACTTTTGTCAGGGACTGTAGACTTTCAGTTCACGGCTGTAACGTTACTGTTACACTAACGTGACATCGCCACGATCTGATCCCAGCAAACTTTCTATTGCTGCCTTTGACTATCATTTTGGGTTATTTGTTGATATGAAAGCAAAAACAGTGTCACAACACCCAGGATTTGTAAGAAAAAACATATATTTTTAAAAGTAAGTAAGTTTGATTAAACAACAATGAACAGAGTGTAATTTGACAACTGTTCTTTTTATTTTATTTTATAACTACGTTCCAGTGACTACCTGGTTGGAAAGCGGCTACAGAATTACACAGAGAGTTCCATATTCATTGGGGATGGTTTGGCCTGCCCCCCTATGATTGGTTGAACTGAACCTATTGAACTGGTGACCCATTTAGGTAGAGTCTTACGTTAGGCATGAATGAACTCAGCAGAGACTTCCTTTTTCCATGTCAATACGTACATAAAAGCTCATTGAGCAATACCCAAAACCCAACAGGAGGTCTGCCATTTGGAATTGAAAGTTTGAAATTAGTGCAATTTTGGCCATTTCCACATGACATACTTTAATGAACCCCTCCTAGAGATTTCATCAAATCAACTTCAAATTTGGTCTGTGCCATCTTAAAGCCCTGCCACACAAAACCGTTTTTTACATGCATTTTTTGAAATATGTTAGGTCCATATGTGTTTGTATTATGTGCTGAATGTGAAAATAAACTGCTATCTCCTTTGTCAGCTCTAGCCACTCATTACTATTCAGGAGCTCGCCCAGGTGTGCTGGGTAAATGATGCTGATAGCCAGGCTCTCACTGACCAGCTGTTAGCCAATCAGAGTCAAGCAGCTTAGCTCATTGAATATTAATGACAACTGGCACAAATCGAGTCTTCCTGCTGGCTTTCTATACCACACTACAATGGTTAGAAACCAGTAAACCAAGGCATTTTTTCAACAACTTTTTTTACACAGTCCATGATTGAACATGATTAGACATTACCACAAGGTAATAAACTTTGTATGGCAGGGCTCCTTAAAGATGAAAATATATTTAAAAAAGTTTTGTCATAGAGCATGGCTGTGGCATGGCGGCCATTTTGTCCGTTTGGAAACAGTAAACGATTTGTAGTGTCTGATTGCACGTCGCAAGGAGTGGTGCAGAGGAGTGAAGAGCCCAACGCTTTTCAACCGTTTCCCATTTCTACAGCAGGGGCCAGTTTGAGTGTATTTAAAGGAGAATTCCGTACAATTTTTACCCGAGTCTTGATTGCTAGATGTATTCTGCACATGAGTACTGTCAATAGGAAAAATATAAAAACACCAAAAAACAACCAAAATCGGTGCTAGCAAACTTGAGTTGTTATAGGAAATGGCCAGCGTTCCCAGTTAGCTAAAATGCCAGTTGTGGGGCCATGTTCTAAAGAGGGCCTTTGTGCCTCTAAACAGACACAAAATGCAATTATAATGTCTGTGCAACATGAACAGCACACTTGTGCTGAAGAGATGTGATTTCAACTCAGATATTATGAAGAAACGATTTAAATTCCAAGTTTGTACTGTCTTCTACCTCGTATGGATCTTGCCGATTGCTAGCTCGGCCTGCTAGCTGCACAGTGGTCGTCCTGCAACAACTGAATTCCCACTGGACTTCAGCGCGAGACTAGAGCTAGCCTTCTGTAACGCTATTACTGTGCAAGCCACAGGCATCATTTGGACCGTTTTTATGTAGTTACATAGTCACTGATATGGCCATAGCCACTACAGTGCTCAATTACCTATATTTGAGTTTTCGTCATGAAGGCATGACCCTTCCTACCGCACAGACCTCAACTGCCAAGCCTCCTTCTAACCAACACCAGATCCATCGCACACAAAATGGATGATCTCAGCATAGCAACAAACAACTACACACAGAACTTGTGCTTAATGATTATCACCAAAACCTGGCGGAACCCCCTCATCCCGGACGCCGCTGTGCAGCTAGCAGGCCGAGCTAGCTACCGCCAGGATCGAGACAAGGTAGATGACAGTACAGACTTTGAATTTAAACGGTTTCTTCACAATGTCTGAGTTGTAAACGCATGTTCGTGTTGCGCAGAAAATTTAATTGCATTTTGTGTCTGTTAAGAGGCACAAAGGCACTCTTTAGAACATGCCCCCACAACTGGCATTTTAGCTAACTGGTAGCTCTGGCCATTAGCTGCAGCAACTCTAGTTTGCTAGCACCAATTTTTTTTTCTTCTTCTCCTATTGACTGTACTCAGAGACATCTAGCAAAGATTTGGGTAAAAAACGCCCGGAATTCTCCTTTAAACCCGCCTGTTTACCAGAAGAGTCAGCTTGGCTCCTCTGTATTGACTCCAGCATGTTCCAGATGGAGGGAGCAAACAGAGCAGAACCTTTTGCTCCCTGATTGGACAGTTTGAGTTTCTCCTCTGATTGAACGTCAGTGGGCAACGTGTTGATTTGCTAGTCAGCTCAGGCGTACAAACAGGGTCAAAGTTTGTGCCAGAGTTGCTTTGGTATAGAAGATCTTTGTTCATATTCATAACTCATGCTTTGTGCTTGTAACGTCATGTTCGCACAGGCACAGAGGAAATTTGTGAAACCTCACGGTTGAAAATATTCCTCCACAAATTTGAATTACACATGCACGATATAAATAATTCTACAGCTACAAAACTTTTTGGCATGCACAAAATAAATCTACAGTTACAAAACGTTTTTACACTCACAAACTTTTTTGACACATAAAATTACGCATAACTCTTATTTGAGCCCATACAACTCCCCGCCCACACTGCTGTACGCACATAGAGATTTCTCAAATGTATAGACGTGAGGATGCTTGCTGTAGGCTGCCATTCCTGTGAAACAGGAACCTAGGTCATGTATGCTGGTTTCCCTGGTGGAGTAAAGAATGGGATGAAGCTGTAAGGAGTAGAAAAACTGCATAAAGAAGATTAAGAAAGTATCCAATTTTGGTTAATGCACAAGGGTGCAAAGATGAATAGTTGGAGGAAGTTTTGTGGTACGCTAGGCCCTGAGACTTCAGTAAGGGATTTGTGGTCAGCTCTATGTAAAATTTCAGAGGTCTATAAAAGAAGGTTGATACAAGTGTTACAACAGGGTGAGGTGGTAGCAGGCTTTCAATAAGGAAAAGCAGATATGTGTGTTGACAGTTTTCAAGCAGAGCCTAGATCAGAGAATATCGGAGTTTAGAGGCGTAGGAAAAGAACTGAGTTGATGGTAGTTAATCAGTGGAAGCTAGAAAAGAGTTTAGAAAATGATAATCCTATTAATCTCTTTTTTACTATAAGAGTTGAAGGATGCAATTATGTCGGGGGCAAATACTACCCCGGGGAAGAGATAGGCCGTCTTCTGAGTTAATTAAACATCTGGATGACACTGTACTTGAGGAAATCTTAGCTGTGTTTTAATACTGTGTGGGCAGAGGGTTATTTGCCAAAGGAATGGAAACATGCAGTTGTGGTCCCTATCTTGAAGCCAGGCAGAGAAGATAATTCATATCGCCCATAATGCTCACAGCAGTGCTCAGTAAAATTATGGAGAGGATGGTAACCAAAAAACTAGTTTCTTTTTTTAGAAACCAGAGGACTCTTTGCTGATTTACAGAATGGCTTCAGGAATGGAAGCTCTACAATAGAGTCAGTAGCAGTTACGGATCAGGATATTGGGAAAGCATGTGACACTTTGTGGAAGGAGAGATGAATGATTCAAATATTTGACTTGGGAGTTCGGGGACTGATGTTTAATTGGATTAAGTTTTGTTTTTAATTAAAAGAACAATACAAGTAATGGTTGGTAGTGCCAGCTCTAAGAGTATACAGAGTGGATCCCCGCAGGGAAGTGGGGATTAGATGTGGTGCAGGCGAAGGCTTTGAAGCTTTGCTGTGGGGCCTTCAGAACTTGAACTTGTTATTGGAGAAATGCCCTTAGGCAGGTAGAAAAATCTAACGCTCATCCTGACATTGTAAATGAAATGTACTGTATGTTTTTTAGAATTGGGTTTGCTTGTAACATCAATTTAGGGTGATGGGGAATGAGCAGGGGGACTTCATTGCAAAGGAGAGTTTAAGGGTAAGTACCATTTTTTTCAACCTGGTCCCTTTTTTCTTTATTTTTTGTGTCTAAGTGACTGATGTGAACAAAAATCTTTGAAATTGGTTCAGTATTAAGCAATATTGCTGCAGCAGTGAAACCTGCAGGCTCAGATGATCAATATTCTAAGTGTCTGACAACATTATAGAACTTCATCACAGTTAGCTCAGATGACACCGGGGTGGCATGGATGTTCAGTTCTGTTGGGTGCCACTGTGCCAGCACGTTAGGGGGTGAAAGGGAACAAGGGTGCAGAAACTCAAAAGAGGCATTAGCCTACTAAAGGAAATAACAGTTCCAATTCCACTTGGACAATGAAAAGGAAAAGCTGTTGCTAGGAACAAAGGAAATGAAATATGGCAGAAATATGGGAGTAAGACAGGAAACGAATGAGATAGTACTGAGTAGTAGCCGTTTCTCAAAGTCAAGGAAGGATACTTGGCTTTGAGAAACGGCTCCTATGTAAGTTCAATATTTGACCTGTGGAGGGCAGTAATACGCTTAGCAGCGTCTACACTGCCGGAATCCCACAATAACATGAAGAAGAATCACGTGACTTCGTGGCCTCGACAGTCTAGCTACTCTGTTGTAATGAGGTGGACACGAATACATATTTAGTTCAATTATATTTTAGAAACAGCTATGGATATAACGCTGTACCTTATAGCTGCTGCCGTCCTCAGTGTCCTCATTTTGTTTGCGTTGAAGTTACGGAGGAAAACACAGGAAAGTAAGGAGCTAGCTAAAGCTAACGTTAACTTGCACTGGTGAAATAACGTTAACGCCAATTGTTGACTATTAGCATAGCTAGTCGTTAACAAGCTGTTTGTAAAGTTAACCTACTTTTTCGACACAGTGTCATATTTTGAAGTTATAATAAATATTTAAGAAGTGAAAGGAAACATTAAAGCTGGAATATTCTCCGCTCTAACGTCAGTTAATTTTTTCCTTAGCGATATTAGGCAACGTCAGCTAACAACTGTCAACCTGTCCTTAACTACGGAGTTGTCGAATTATTTTTCTTCATCTGTTAACAATTTTATTGGAGACAAGTGATTACATCTCTATTATTACTCGTAAACTCAGTTATACAAGACGAGGTTTACTTTGTTTATGCATAAGCCTTACTGCAAAGTTGTAATATTTTATGCATTTGATAAACTTAATGTATTCTTCGGCTACATTCAGAAGATTAACGCACCTATATAGTCAGGACTGGGCAAATTCTTAATATATATTGATACATATTTGGATTTGGATCAGAATTTGGGGCGATAATGTCATCCTAACATGAAACCTATTTCACGAAAGATACATTGTTGCGGTTTTTTATGCCTGAAGGTTTTTAACCCTTGTGTTGTCCTCCCGGGTCAAAAATGGCCAAAAAATTAACTTCTTCGTCCCTTTTTCAGACTTTTTTTTTAGTTTCCACTAACACCACCTTACCAGTTTTACTACTTTTGGAATTCATGGTCAATAACCCTCATTTAAATAGAATTATACCTAATATTTGAGTTAAAAAAGCAGAAATTATGAATTATTTTGACTAATGAAAGTGATCAGTTGTATTTGCAAATAACTTTGTAAGGAATCCACTCCATTTGTTGTGGTAATTTGGTTAAATAGAAACTCATATTTCAGATATTGACATTTTTTAAAGGGTCAGATTTTTTTAGTATTCACTAACACCACCTTACTACCACTAGTTTTACACATTTTTTTGGAATTCATGGTCAGTAACCCTCATTTATATAGACTTATACCTAATATTTGAGTCAACAAAAGTAGAAATTATGAATTATTGATTAGTTAAGATCAGAGGAACATAGAGATGAGTTTAGTCAGGAATGTAAGTGTGCTGGCACAGTGCCACCCAACATTTGCAAAGAGCGTTGTATGGAATCCAATCCATTTTTTGTGGTAATTTGGTTAAAAAGAAACCCGTATTTCAGATTTTTTTAAGGTGTCAAATTTGACCCGAGGACAACATGAGAGTTAACCTAATTCGATGAATGTAGAGAGAGAAATATAATTAGGGTAAGGACAGGAATGCACCAATCTCACTCCAGTTCTAGTCTTAACTAATGCCCTGTACTGCTCTGATACACAGATAGTGTTTTTTTCCTTTGTAGTCTAAACATATGTGTAATGCATGGAACATACTATGACATATTGTGCTCTCTCTTCATGCTCAGTTGATGAGGAGCAGCGGAGGGATGTTGTCCAGGCAGTGGGGCCCCCTCAGCGGGCAGCCGAGGAGCGAGGCGCCGGTATGCCTCGCAGGAGGAGGAACCTCGCAGCGGTGATGGCTAACAGAAGACCACAGAGAGAAGCTGTGGAACAGGGTAAACACTGTCACTTATAACTTTGTTTAAAGGAGACATATCATACTTATTTTCAGGTGCATACTTGTATTTTGGATTTTTTCTAGAACATGTCTACATGCTTTATTGTTCAAAAAACACTTTTTTGTCATACTGTCTGAAATCACCTCTCAGAAGCGCTCCGTTTAAAATTGGTGTGTCAGGGCCTTTAGTGCCCATCTCTTAAGCCCCCCCTTGCCTGAAAAAGCCCGATCTGCTCTGATTGGCTGACTTGAAAAAAAATTGGCACACCTTTGCAAAGGCACATTGACAAAAAAAAATCCTGATTGAGCTACTTAATGAACGATCAACATTCAATTAATGCAACTTTTTGCATCAGATTATCTAGATCAAGCAAGGCCAGTATTTTTAACAAACATTCTTATACATAAATATATCTTTATAAAGTCACCGTAGCCATATTTCTGAAAGTGTAGTTATTTGAGAAGATTGCTATAAAGTAGTGTTGGCGAAAGAGTTGTTCAAAACCCTCATTTCATCATATAACCCCGGTTCTTCAGCAGCTCCATTGGCTCCCGGTTCAATTCAGAATACAATTTAAAATCCTTCTCCATACTTTCAAAGCCATCCATAACCTTGCCCCTCCATATCTATCAGAACTCCTACACATTGCCGTCCCCTCCCGCTCCCTCAGATCTTCCTCCTCCCTCCACCTCACTGTCCCCCATGCTCGATCATCACCGTGGGGAGCAGAGCCTTCAGCCGCTCTGCTCCCCAGCTCTGGAACTCACTCCCACCCGACCTCCGCAACATCAACTCTCTCCCTCTGTTCAAAACTAGACTAAAACCCATCTGTTCCAGCTCGCTTATCTGTAAATACACTGTTCCTGTTTTGTTTTGTTTGTTTGTTTGTTTGTTTTGTTTTTTGTTTTATCTGTTTTGTTATTACTACTTACACTTTTATGTTCCCTATATCTGTCTTTTATTCTCTGTAAGCGTCCTTGAGTGTTAGAAAGGCGCTGTTAAATAAAATGTATTATTATTATTATTAAAAGATTGAATCTTTTGGGGGAACGAACAGAACCGAATCACTTCCTGAAAAGACCCATGCATTTTTCAGTTCAGTTGAGCTCTCAACAGCTCAGTCCATGCTGCAGAGCTCCAGGCTCAGGCCCACCTCCGGCGCTGGAACCTGAGGAGTCACTGACTGATTCACAGGAGGGATGGCGTGTGCTTAAGACAGAAAATAGACAGCTGATTGGGGACAAGTTGATAACATTTACTGGAGCTGAAATGACTCTCTGTAGCGGATGTATGTTGCCAAACTGTATGGAAAATCACATAACGCAATTCAAAGGTGGCGTCTTTGTGCTGCGTTTTTCCTTTGGGGTTGGTGGCTAGCAAATAAGCCCACTGACAACAGGTTATTGTTCAGATTTTAGCACAATGTTTAGTAATGACAGTAATAGTGGTCATACTCAGTGAAAATGTGATCTAAGATGCAGATTTCAAAATGAATATGGAATTGTTCATTAGTGTGATATCTGAAAAGCTTTCTTCCGATCCAAAGACTCTTTTCTGTAAGAGAAAGGACACTATATCATGAAATGTAAATGTAAGGCATATAATGCTTTTAAGAAATTATTGCAAATAAAGCAAACCGTTACTAAAAAGGAACATTACAAGGACCCTGGAACTAAAGCACCTGAAGGAGAAGTTGTATAAATGATGTTTGTGCTTCTTCTTCTTTGGGATAATCAGATGTATGAAAAAGACATATAGCCAAACATGTAGAACCTTTATATCACATGCTACATAATGAGTGAATTGACTCTGTACTTCTAAATCAACACTTGGAAGATTTATGGGCCCATTGTGTGACAGGGAAACCCAGAATGGAGTCAAAGCAGAACCAAACTATAGGTTTCCTACATACAAGTAGTTGAAAGGTCCCATCTCAACAGACAAAGTCTTGTGATACATATAATCTGTGATGTAAAATAAAAATTGGGCTGTTGATTTCAGAGGAGGAGCATTTGGAGGAAGAAGAAGGGGAGCAGCAGAACTTTCAGACTGTGAAAGTTGGAGCCAAGAAGCAGAAGAAGCTGGAGGAGAAACAGGCCAAGAAAGTTCAGAGAGAGGTAAGGGTCCATACTTCACACTAATACCTCTTTCACACCAATGAACAGGAGTGGAATAGGGTTGTCTGACCCGTGTTCAACCCTTCTTTTGTCAATTAAAACCAGTGAACGGGTTAAGCCCCTGTAACGACTTTTTTGACGGAGGTTTCTTAAAAACGCTGAGTGACAGACACAGAAAAGGTTCTGGAGCATGAAGTCAACATGGAGCCCGAGCTCTTTTGGGACACATTTTAGGAAAAGGGGAGAACATTTCTCTTGGTTTGGTAACATTTAAAGTAAAAACCGTCTTTGCTGTTGGCTTCCCGACTCATTTTTAAAAAGACAGAGACATTGTGTGAGTCGTTGCTCGCACTGAAATGCCGGCTGCAGAAGTGTGTCTCTGGTGTGCAGGAGAGAAAAAGAAAGCGGCAGTGCTTTGAATAAGAGAAATATATATTCAAATAATAATATTCAAAGGGTTTTTCTGGTGGTTCTGATGGTTACAATCTAAAGCACAGTGATACAAAATCTGTTTTTTTCTCAAGTGTTTTTTAGGTTGTTTTTAAACCTTTATTTGTTTGCTTTGGTCCGAATCAGTTGATGAGTTTGTAAACTTGGAGCAGTTTCCCCTTGGTTCAGTTTTGTTTTACACCTGGAAAAATCAACCGTACCAAAATGGCGGCGCATTAAGCTAAACGTTAAAGGGGCGGCTGTGGCTCAGTGGTAGAGCGGTTGCCTGCCAATCGGAAGGTTGGTGGTTCAATCCCCGCCCCTGCAGTCATTGTCGAAGTGTCCTTGGTCCTTGTCGAAGTGTTCAGACACTGAACCCCGAGTTTCCCCCGGTGCTGCGCATCGGAGTGTGAATGTGTGTGAATGTTTATCTGATGAGCAGGTGGCACCTTGTACGGCAGCCCCGGCCACAGTGTATGAATGTGTGTGAATGGTGAATGTATCCTGTAGATGTAAAAGCGCTTTGAGCAGTTGTTAAGACTGGAAAAGCGCTATATACACTTACATTAAAGGGGGGAAAGTTACAGATTTTCAACCCTTCTGAAGAGAGTCATCCAGTGGGCATCTACAGGCGGGTAACCGCAGACCTCCTGGTACTGCCGCCATTCATGTGCATGTACGGCAGAAACAGAATCAGCTCGCTACCTTGAGGATATGTCTTGAACGATCAACAAGACATATCTAAAATGTAAATGTGCTGTATTTACATAGCGCTTTTCTAGCGCTAGTCTTAACGACTACTCAAAGCGCTTTTACATCATACAGGATACATTCATCATTCACACACATTCATACACTGTGGCCGGGGCTGCCGTACAAGGTGCCACCTGCTCATCAGATAAACACTCACACACATTCACACTCCGATGCACAGCACCGGGGGCAACTCGGGGTTCAGTGTCTTGCCCAAGGACACTTCGACGTGGGACTGCAGGGCCAGGGATCGAACCACCAACCTTCCGATTGGCAGGCAACCACTCTACCACTGAGCCACAGCCGCCCCATATCTAGGTAACCCAATGTTCCAATAAAATTTGATGAAGTAAAAGTTTAAGAAGAAAACATGACAACACTCAAAAATAAGTTCACAGCTATTAAAATGTACACAGGGCCATGGTTAGCATTGCTAAACCTCCGTCATGATGGACAGGTTGGTGTGTAGCAACGCCCCTAAAGCATCGCCCCTAAAGCATCGCCCCTAAAGCATCACCTACTTTATTGTCAATTTAAAAATAAATGGGACCATATTTTACAGAATGAACATCATACTGTATGGAAAGAAGACTTGAAAGTAGCGATTGAGGTCATTGCCTTATTATAAAAACTGTTTATTATGATAATAAATCAAGTAAGAAATACACTCACCGACCACTTTATTAGGTACACCTGTCCAACTGCTCGTTAACACTTAATTTCTAAGCAGCCAGTCACATGGCGGCAACTCAGTGCATTTAGGCATGTAGACATGGTCAAGAGAATCTCCTGCAGTTCAAACCGAGCATCAGTATGGGGAAGAAAGGTGATTTGAGTGACTTTGAACGTGGCATGATTGTTGGTGCCAGAAGGGCTGGTCTGAGTATTTCAGAAACTGCTAATCTACTGGGATTTTCACGCACAACCATCTCTAGGGTTTACAGAGAATGGTCCGAAAAAGAAAAAACATCCAGTGAGCGGCAGTTCTGTGGGCGGAAATGCCTTGTTGATGCCAGAGGTCAGAGGAGAATGGCCAGACTGGTTCGAGCTGATAGAAGGGCAACAGTGACTCAAATAACCACCCGTTACAACCAAGGTGGGCAGAAGAGCATCTCTGAACGCACAGTACGTCGAACTTTGAGGCAGATGGGCTACAGCAGCAGAAGACCACATCGGGTGCCACTCCTTTCAGCTAAGAACAGGAAACTGAGACTACAATTTGCACAAGCTCATCGAAATTGGACAATAGAAGATTGGAAAAACGTTGCCTGGTCTGATGAGTCTCGATTTCTGCTGCGACAGTCGGATGGTAGGGTCAGAATTTGGCGTCTACAACATGAAAGCATGGATCCATCCTGCCTTGTATCAACGGTTCAGGCTGGTGGTGGTGGTGTCATGGTGTGGGGAATATTTTCTTGGCACTCTTTGGGCCCCTTGGTACCAATTGAGCATCGTTGCAATGCCACAGCCTACCTGAGTATTGTTGCTGACCATGTCCATCCCTTTATGACCATAATGTACCCAACTTCTGATGGCTACTTTCAGCAGGATAATGCGCCATGTCATAAAACTGGAATCATCACAGACTGGTTTCTTGAACATGACAATGAGTTCGCTGTACTCAAATGGCCTCCTCAGTCACCAGATCTCAATCCAATAGAGCATCTTTGGGATGTGGTGGAACGGGAGATTCGCATCATGGATGTGCAGCCGACAAATCTGCGGCAACTGTGTGATGCCATCATGTCAATATGGACCAAACTCCCTGAGGAATGCTTCCAGCACCTTGTTGAATCTATGCCACGAAGAATTGAGGCAGTTCTGAAGGCAAAAGGGGGTCCAACCCGTTACTAGCATGGGGTACCTAATAAAGTGGCCGGTGAGTGTATATCCAAGAAGGAGACCTCCAGGCTGGATAAACTGATCAGGCAGTCCAGCTTTGTGGTCAGCATGAAGCTGGACTTAGAGAGGAGGACACTGGACAAACTGCTTGACAATGCCAGCCACCCCCTGCACACTGTCCTCAGCACCCAGAGGAGCCTGTTCAGTGGAAGGCTGCTCCTTCCCAAGTGTATGACCAACAGACTCAAGGACTCCTTTGTCCCTAATGCCATCCGACTCTACAACTCCTCACTCGGGGGTAGGAGGAAATAGGGTAAAGAGGACAGTACAGAAGAGAAGGAGTGGTAGCCACTCTTTCACTGTGCAATTTAGTAATTAATAATCTACTCACATACATACCTGGACACTCTTAACTGCTCTCAACTTATCATTTATGCTAAATGTCTTTTTATAGCCCAAGGTTTTATTGTTATTAGTATTATTGTTATTTTTATACTGTTTTTCTCTCTATACTGTATTTTTTTTTAAACCTTTTTTTTAAGCTGCTGGAAATATCAATTTCCTGCGGGAGTCATCCCAAAAGGATCAAAAAAGAGAACTCTATATTTAAGATCCTACAGATTTCCATAAAAAAGCATCATAAATGTCCACAACAAAAGGCTATTCAGTCTACTGACTTTTGCCTAAGGACATCGCTCCAACAAAAACATCATGGCACAATCTTGTAATGTATTCTGAATTAATACCTTACATATGTGCTTTGCTCTTCTCTGAACACATTGTATAGTCTGGTAATCAAGGAATGCCTCTGCCCTCATCTTAAATTGTTTGTGCCCCTTTTCCATGTATGGTGGATGCCTCTCTTACTCAGTAACGTTAGCCTTGCTATGCTAACATACACTATGCTATTCCTTACTGTCTCATTTGCTGCTTAATTTCTTCCTTCCTTAATCCTTAATTTAATCATTAATTATTATTCAGTAATTTTTTTTAATGAGTTATGGCTCCTTGTTACAATTGTATCACAATTGTGCACACCCATTTGCAACCAACATATACTTTTACTTCCCCTGCAAATCACTTTATTTTTGTAGGCCTTTACAGGTCACTGTCATTTGTTTTCCAACCCACCCTCTTTATTTTAACAGCTGGCTAGTTAGCTAGCTATCTTGGTAATTCCACCGTGATTCATTGCTACACTGGTTACAGTAAATGAGCAGAACCAAGTTGTCACTCATCTGGTGAAAACAATGTGTGGATGAAGCATTAAAGCTGGCTGGCTGGTTAGCAGCTCATGGTCAATACTCGGTCCTTCTGACTGATCAGACAGTGTACATTGTTTTCAGTGCGCAACAATGAAAAACCAGAAGAACAGTTGCTACTGGATGTAACTTTAACTTCAGCTCTATGGGTGGGTGACAACCATGACCAGATTTTCATAGTTCATAAAAATACTGCACAGTGACGATACAGACATGTCATACACCACACCTCACTTCGCACCCCCCTATGATCTCTCTTGTCCCCCTCTTTTAATCAGTCTTTTATTGTTGTTGAAAACAGCTATATAAGCATTCTCAGAGAGCATATTTGGTATTTAATATAAGCTATTTATTTTAGATACTGTACATTTTTCATGTGTTCCATCCATCCATCCATCCATCACTTCAAAGTCTTCACTACATATACTGTATTCAAGATTCAAGATTCAAGATATTTATTTGTCATATGCACAGATTTTACACCATGCAATGAAATTCTTAAGTTGCAACGTTTCCCACAATATAAAAATGTACACAATATACTCACAATATATTTAAAAGATTCAAGTATAAAATTGCATGCAGCAGCAAGACATTAAAAGCATTATAAAAAGCATATGCATTGAACAAATGCAAACATTCACAGTGTAGTGCAAACAGTGATTAGATTGCGAGTAGAAATTGTCAGAAGACTGAGTCATTCAACAGCCTGATGGCCTGTGGATAAAAACTGTTTTTAAGTCTGGATGTTCTGGCTTTCAGGCTCCTATAACGTCTGCCAGAAGTAACAATGTGAACAGTATGTGCTGAGGGTGCGTAGTGTCTCTGATAATGTTATGTGCCCTCTTAGTTACCCGGGTTTTATAAATGTCCTGCAGTGATGGAAAAGCTGTTCCACAGATATATTGTGCAGTTTTAATCACACGCTTGAGAGCTTTCCTTTCCTGTACTGTGCCGTTTCCAAACCACACTGTGATGGAATTAGTCAGGATGCTTTCCACTGTACATCTATAGAAATTGCTAAGGAGTTTGGTGGACAGACCAAATTTCCTCAGCTTTCTTAAGAAGTACAGCCGTTGTTGAGACTTACTGACAATATGCTGAGTGTTGTGAGACCAGGAGAGGTCCTCACTGATGTAAGTGCCGAGGAATTTAAAGGTTTTCACCCTCTCCACCTGTGCTTCACCGATGTAAAGTGGGCTGTATGATTCTGGACATACAGTACATGGATGTGAACTACAAATTCACTGGTTGGTGGAGGCATACAACTGCAAGGCAGTAGTTCTACTTTTTAGTATTTCTAATACAGCAACTTTAAAGACTTAGTTACACTGTCTAATGACAACCTCAGCTCCTTGTTGAGGTTTTAAAACTCAACAGTTTGCAGTATCATCCAGTGTTGTCATGTATTGTACTGTATTGTGTTGTTTTTTTATTTCCAGGCAGAGATGGAGGAGAGGGAGGAGAGGAAAAGGATGCAAGAGCTCAGAGAGCAGGAGAGACGTCAGGAGGAAGAGAGAGAACGACACCTGGAACAGAAACAGGTTACACACATTCCCCAACAGTTTCCTCCCTGTGTGTTTGTACGAGGAGATGCTGAGACTCTTTGGTGGTGTTTATTCAGGAGGAGGAGGAGCGTCAAGCTAAAGAGGAGCAAGAAAGACGAGAGGAGGAGGAGTACTTAAGACTTAGAGCGTCCTTCATCATAGAAGACCAGGGAGAAGAGGAGCAGCTCACGGAGGACCAGGTCACATCTCTGCTGAGTTATAATCATGTCATATTTTTTGCATTTTGTCTGTAATATATTTTAAAGAAGTCTTTTTGTTTTTTTACTTTCAGTCACGCAACCTCCTGCAAGAATTCATACAGTACATTGAGGTAAGAGCTGACAGACTTCACACTCCAACCTAAACTGAAGTTTTTCTTCATCTGTAGCACAAAAAAAGTACATATAACTTCCAGCAAACTATCGGGTATTCCATTCCCAAGTATGGAAAGTTTATATAAAAACAGAATACTGAGAAAGGCAAATAGTATTGTGGGCAGTCAGAAGCACCCCCTTTCCTCCTCATTTGAATTGCTACCCTCAGGACAACGATACTGTGCTCCTTTGTTTAGTAAAAACAGATCCAAGCTCTCCTTTGTTCCACAGGCCATTAAACTCCTTAGTAATGAAGATGATCGATACATTTTGTGTATTTATTGTAATTTCTCTTTCTCCCAGCTGGTCTGGAACTCTACCCCCCCCTTTCATATTGCTTTGTACTATGGTATTTTTTTTCATGCTTGCCTTATATGTGCTAATGTTTTAATACCATGTGATATGATTTTTTTACTGCAACATAATTTCCCCATGGGGACAATAAACATGAACTGAACTTTTACACTTTCTCCTTTGTCCTGCAGAGCTCGAAGGTGGTTCTCCTGGAGGACTTGGCTTCTCATTTTGGGATGAGGACACAGGATGCTATTGGCAGACTGCAGGACCTGTTAGCTGAAGGCTCCCTCACAGGTTAGTGTGACAAGGGCAGGTATGGATGGAGCTGATCCCAGTAAACAAAGAAACATGAACTCTTTTTCTTCAAATAAATTGCGTGAAGAAATGTTCCTGTGATTGGAGTTTACAAACAGTCCCAGGGTGTGAAAACTTAAGTCTGGTTTGTACTCTTGCTCATTTTCCGCTGCAAGAGATGATCCACTTTTGTCCATTTAGTGTGCTGATGTCCAACAACAGTGCAACTCATGGCTCTTTTCTCCACATCTCGCATCTATGAAGCCTGAAATGTTTATGAATTCCTTTATTATCTGAGATCTGTGTTGCAGTAGAGGGAATGCTACGGTTTTTCTACAACTAATTTACATAGGAAATATAGATACAAAATAAAAACAGTACAATGTGCAGTTATTGAAACCAGATAAACATCTGTTACTACATTGATCAGAAATGATCTCCCACCATGTTTCAGAATGCTTTAAAATAACGTCAGCATAATGTCAGCAAAACAACTAGTTCTGAGTTGATAAGTTGATCAACAAAGAACTCATTGGCTTTAGCATTAATGGCAACATTACATTCTTCTCACTTGTGTGCTTTTTCTAACTTATATTTTTTTAGTGGTAGACTGTTGGTTGGACAAAACAAATGTCACTTTGGGTTTAGATTTTGTTTCTATTAAAATAAAACAATTATTGGGAAAATAATCCACATCTTTATTGATTAAGAATAAGTTATAGTTGCAGCCCAAAAAACAATGCCACATATTTATGATGGACAAGCAACCAGATAACATCAGATATCTGTGAAAATGCAGCACTGATGAACTGGGGATGTTTTGCATTATCTATGGATGAAATTGGAGGCTACATTAAACCATTAATCTGTGTACCTCTGTAGACTCCATATCATCCCACTTCATTTCTTGCAAACATTTAAAAAAAGAAAAGAAAAAAAAAGCTGGCTTTAATGCCCATGGCTACCTGGTTCGGTCAGTGGTAATTATATTATGTAAGTCCAAACAACTTCACCAATTACAGATGAAAATGTTTAGGTTATCCAGAATAAATCCTTGTTCCAGTATTTTTTGTGGAGGTTACAGTTTATGTAATACTGAACTCATTATTCTAATAAAGTAATTAAATAGTATATCCATTTCCATTTTATTGGGGCCTGAGCACTGAGTAGTGCAAAGGCCCTATTGTAATGGAAGGAATTATAATTTTCCTATTATTAATGTATCCTTGATGACATGACATGCTGTATTTTGCTGTATGTTCATTGCAGGAGTGATAGATGACAGAGGGAAGTTTATCTCCATCACTCCAGAAGAGCTGAACTCAGTGGCTAATTTCATGAAACAGCGAGGCAGAGTGTCCATCACAGAGCTGGCTCAGGCCAGTAACTCTCTGATCAACCTGACGCCCGAGACCCGCAGCACCGCCTGATGGACACCTTACTACTGCAGGACACCTGGAAGTGAGACTGCTGAAATCTGTGGAAAGATTGCGCTCACTTGCTGGCAAAAAGCACATTCTGATTATTCTGGACTGTTCATCGGCTAGAAACTGCTGTTTGGTGCCCGGTGTTCTTTTATTCAGGGCTCAGTAGGTGTCACACTTCATATAGATTTAGACTTGTTAGATTTACCTTAAATTTGAAATTAACAAACAGTAACTGCTGTGTATGACATTAAATTAGCAATTAAAAAGGATTTAACATTGTGAATTTTTTTTTATTAATTCATGTCATGTTTTCTGTTTGGGCTTTTTTACTGTGACATGACTTCATGACAATGTCATATAAGGAATATAAGGACTTTGAGAGGATAAGATGTACCAATTAAACATAACTTCTTACCTAACATGCCATTGAGATGTCCAAAACCTATATCTTTAAATCCATCTGAGTTGATCCATGTTTGACAAGATGCACAGTATGTATGCAGTATCTCTGCTTCTCAGCAAATAAGGAGAGCGGAAGATGACGGATATCTGGCCAAAAAGAGTCATCTGAGAGATATTCCGGCAGCACCGGATAAATTATGGAAGTGCCACATCATGGAAATAGACTAGTTTGAACAAATGTCATTTTTGTAAGGATTTATAGTATATGTAGCACAAATTACTTTGCTGTACTGAGTAGAGTGAGATATCAGACTGATGTCTGAGTGTTGTTAATATTTCCCCAAATGCCAAGAATGTTCCTTAAATACACTTTAAATGTGTAATGGCATTATAGTCCTATAGGGTCAGCAATGTGTGACTACTATTTAAACTGAGGTGAGGACAACATTCATTGTGCCTTCTGTGTTCAACTCACATGTATCATACATAGTAACATCTGCACCATAAAAATGTATTAACTGCTTAAACAGGTATAATCTACTTTCTGACTCATGTAGCAATAAATATACACTTTTTATACACTGATGACAGGCACATCAGGCATTTAACCATAAGTTAGCTTTTGTTATAAAATCAAGATGGTTTGGTCTCGTCTTTCCGTTGATGAGGTTAAATTGAAGCCACAAGCCCAAAACAAAGTCAGTCTTAGAGGCGGAGATGTATTTCAACTGGATGTCTCCTGATCTTTATCCTGTCCTCTCTGACTCGGTTTTCCCTGAGTTAGCTCCCATGTGGAGGTGGTTCCTCTGTCCTGAAAAACAAAAATGTATCAGTCCAATCTTAACTCAAATTGTGTAAAATATCGTTTTGATTTTGACGTAAGCCAACATGGCATACCTTAATCAGCACACCCATGGGTGCCAGGTCACGTCTGAGGATGTCACAGGCTTTGAGGAGAGGGATTCTCTCTGGGTAAAGTTTGTTGGGGGATCCAGTGATTGGACCATCTTGGCGAGCAAGTGCAAACGCTCGAACTTCACTTCTGAAATGAGTGAGCTTCTCCACGACGCCCTCCAGACTCCCACAACTACTGACCACATCAGCCTCCTGAATGACGGTAGAACAGCACAGGTATGGAAATGTGTCAGAAACAACCGCTTCTAATCTGGACTCCTTCAAATATCTGGTGATATTCTGTGTTTTTCTTATTGTCAACAAATCAAATATGCAGAGCCAAACCAACAATGAATGTATCTTACTAAATATTGTGTGTGTCAAAAGCCTGATTTATCTTATTCCTCTGCACCAGAGCTCCATTGTTGTCCATTTTGACCCACACCCTCCTGCTGCCAGTTGAGAATCTCCCAAAAATAATGTAGTGTTAACGTTATCCCTGAGCTCTGACCTTATTGTGCAGCAGATCGATCCCAAACACATCCAAGACATCTCTGATGTAACTGACCATCGCTCCGAACACTGCAGGGCTCCGAGCCACCCCCTCGGACTGAAAACACACACAAACACACACACTTTCAGCAAGGACTGTGTTTTACTTGAGTCACTCTCAGTGCTAAAAACTATTGACACTTAACCATTAACATTTGGTGCCTCATTGTGTTGTGCAATAAAATGTTTCAGTCTGACTAAAATCTTAATCTCTATTTTGAATTGCTTATGCTTGTTGCCACTGACCCTCCACACAGAAAACAATCTGTTGTCGTAAAGCAGGTGTAGAGCTAAAGCAACCAAAGTTTGTCGTAGCAACAAACGTAATAATAATAACTTAAATTATTTAGTGCCTTCTGTAAAACCCAAGGATGCTTTACACAAGTTAAGGGGGGCAAAGAGACACAAATTCATGTATGCTACTGATATGCAACCACATTGTACACAATTTAAAGTACAAACCACTCAATTTCAACATTTTATTTCTTTAGAAACTTTACACAATCGACTAAATAAATTCCATCCCTCTTCCCTACAAAACTCGTCCCTATAACCTATTAAATAGGCCTTACCCAAAATAAATCTGTTTGGTACTGGCAATTTGTTTTGTTTTGTCATGGTTCATGTCTGCAATAAACATGACAGAAAAGAAATTGTGGCAGAGAATCGTGATATTAATTCTAAGCTAAAAAATAGTGATTCATATTTTTCCCTGAATCGTGCAGGCCTACTATAAAATCAATTATATATTATTTCCACTGCACTGTCACTCCATCTGCACCGCAGCTCTGCGTGCAAGTGTGTCAGAGCCAGAAGGAGAGGAGAGAACAGAGAAGCTTGTGCTTATGCGCTCTAAGGTTTCAAAACGTTTGGACTTGTTAGATTTACCTTAAAGTTGAAATTGACAAACAGTAACGGCCGTGTATGACATTAAATTAGCAAGCCCACTAACATTAAAAATGATATAACATTATTGTGAAAAGTAAGAAACAAATTGATTTAACGTGATAACGTGATTTAACGTGGTACTCTTAATTTCGTCAGTACCCTAAAAAGAAAAGACGTAATTTGGTCGGCACCCTAAAAAGTACCATAAAAAGTAAGTTTGGTACCCAACCCTATCCACTACTGGTAAGGTAGTAACAACCTTTGACTGAATAGCAGAAATAGAAATAGAACTGTAACCTTGAGTCTGTACATGTAATTCCAGGAGTCACATGTCAGTGTGTTACCTTAGAAACAGGCTGAAGTTGGCAGTTTCCATGATAAACCAGATTCATCACAGCACCAATGGCTCTTGGGGTATCAAAGTCATCTGCCAGTGCTTTCACCACGCTGTGTTTAGTCTCAGACAACCTGAAACACAAGAACAAAAGTCCTCATCTGAAACAGAATTAGAATAAGGAATAATCATTTTGTATTTACTTTTCATTTTTGAGGGGGTAACACTATTTAACTTTTAAAAAGTGAAATAGCAAAATTCAAGCCAATACATACAGAACCTTATTCTCCACACAATGCATTTTGCATATGCAGGTGCTGTTGGAAATCATTTGATAATTCTTTGTTGAGAGCCTCATCCTGTGCTTTCCTGCCATCACGTTCCCACGCCACTTCAAACCTCCCCCAGTTGCCACTTTACCATTGTGAAAGTCTACATTGCTGATTTGGTCATTTTAAATTAAATATAACTTTTAATTCAGTGTGCTGATGTGCCGCAAAGCACCAGGCAAAAGTTTCATCATACTTATTATACTGCTTATTGTCCTTCTTCCGTATAGATGTTTCGCCACACTACTTGTCTCGCAGCACTGCCAAGACGTGCATAAAATACATCAAAACTGTATTTTTGGGGAATGGTGAGCTATGTCTTGTCTCAAACATTTGCCTAGAGGTTTTCACAAAAGAAATCCCAAAATGAATTTCCCCATAGACAATACTGTAAAGGGAAATCATCCCTTCTTTTTTTTGGAGCCCTTCCGATCTGCCATACTTTACGTAGAAAAATGATTATTAGTTTAAACAGGCCATGACACTTTGTAGAGCTTGTTCACCTCCAGCATGACTTTTGTTGATGAGGTTCTTAATGAAGGCTTAACAACAAATAGACTTGAAAATGAAAAAGTGAGTTCTGTGATTGGGGGAACAGCTGTAAGATTCCCGGAAAAATTTCTGAACACAGTTTAGACTCTTCATCATTTTAAGTCAAAATGTAGGAAAACTTTGCGCCTGATATAGAGCACGTTTTCCTCCCATCCTCGAATGCTGTGTGGAGTAGCCAGACTCTGCTTCAGAGGAGGGTCTGGCAAAGTGAGACTAGCGAGCTAGAGACTGACTGAAGAGAGGGAGCGGCATCATAACAAAGCAGTGAATCATTTATATATTAGAAATGCATCTGTAGCAAGTATGACTATCACTATTCTCATTCATATTTTTATGATGTCACAAATGATATCCAGCTACAACAGGAAACAGCTGGTTTGGGTTAGTAACAACTACTTGCAGCTGCACACAGCGGATGTTTTTTATTGTGCGGTAGCTTAGTTTTATTGACAGTTTATTATTATACTATCTGGAAGGATCATTTCCACAATTTTGTCAGACACTTATAATAACAATCTGAGCCTGGCAGTGACTTAAACAACTCTTTTAGCGGACAAAATTAAAAATTGATTTGACCTCCAAGATTACAATGCAGCTTGGATCGCGGCTGCCGGTTACAGCATTCTCGCTCAGTTCTCGCTAGACTCATTTCAAAGATTTTTGTTCACATTAGTCACTTAAGCAACTTTTATGTTAACTCTTCAACAACCCTAACGCCTCACACAAAGAACAAATAAAATGAGATACAAATACAATGAAGACGATCCAAAACATCAATGAATTGATCAAACTGTGGAGGAAGTGACTACCTCTCCCAGAGAACAGCTTCCTGTACAGGTGTACACTGCAGCTGACCCTTTATGTAGGCCTTAGCATCGTGGATGAAGGTGGAGATGGTGCCCAGAGAGGTCCGAGCCTCCAACATGCTGCTTTCACTGTAGTCTATAGCTGTGGAGACACCCCAAGAAATCAATCTTTAAAATTAAACATCTTACTGCAATGAATGTCAAACAAGACACGGCATACATCCATTACTGTGGAGAATGTGGAAGCTGGAAGCTACTTCTTTCAGTGTTAATTACATTACATTAATTGCCTGATATTAGAAAAACAAATGATTTTGCTTTTAGATTATGCAGTTCCAAAAATATAGGTTAAAACCAATAACGTTATGGTTACATATGCCAATAATTTAAATTTCTTCTGTCTTTAAATTGGAGAATACATTTAGTTTTTTGGATATGGATTCAAATGAATTTTTTAATAATTTGAAATCACATTGCACTGGTCAAAAGCACAGATTGAAGAAACCAAGGCATACAAAAAACAGAACCACTTATTTTCCCCACCTGATCTGTATTTGGTCAAAAGACAAAACATCCTAAATTCACTGGCAGAGTAAGACTGCAAGAAATCCTAATTGAAGACAAGAAAAGACAGAATTAATATTTTCACAGACTGCAATTTACAATAGGGAAGATTCTGGGATTTATTCTTATAGTTACTCAATAAGAGATGAATAATTCATGATGACTTTACCTTGATGGTGACATAGTTCTTTAAAGATTTAGACATTTTCTCTGCACTGCCTTTTAGGTGTAAGTGTCCTAGAAGCATAACAATATACCAGGTGCACATATTAAAAAACAGAAACACTAGGCATGGCAGTGTTTAGAGAGGAAGCCACTTGACTTGACATAAGAAGAGTTGTGCAGCAGTGTTCAGAGTTCTCACAGAGGTTAGTTGAAAATAGAGACAGGAATATTCTTACTTTTTAATTTGTTAATATTCCCTTTGTCTTTAACCACTGTATGTGGAGATTAACTATTACCATACACACTGTTAAAAATGTATCCTTTATTTTGTGAACAAAGAAATGCACTAATATAGCCCGCACACCTACAACTGATAGATGATCAGAAAAGAGTTACAATGACATACTACCAGCGCAGTATGATGAGAAGGAAACTAAAAACACTGCACATATGGATTGGAAACACTCTTTGCATCTCTAGTATAAAGGAGTCTTTCTGACCGCAATAGAGAATTCCCACAACACAATTTATTAGACCTTTAGGAACAAAAATGGTTTGAGAGTTAGGATTTACCTGAATGGAGGAAGTAGTTTGCCCATTGTCCACACTGGTGATAAGCTTCACTCTGAGCAATCTCATTCTCATGGTGAGGAAAGGCCAGGTCAATACCTCCAGAGTGGATATCTAGCTGACTCCCAAACACTGAACTGAAACCACAACAGAGAAAACAACACAAAAGACTGAGTCTGAAGAGCATGCAGTATAAGTATTAAACAGTCTATTGAATATTTCCATGAATTGATAAATGGCATTGATAAATGGCAATCACAAGTTCAAAGAGACCACAGTGATGTGTTATTCATTTTCCAATGCAATTAAAGGGTAACTACTGTTTTTTTTTCCAACCTGGACCCTATTTTTCTGTTTTTGTGTCAAAGTGACTGATGAGAACAACAATCTTTGAAATTAGTCCAGTATTAAACAAGATTGCTGCAGTCAGCAGCTGCAAAACAATGTAAGTTACTAGGGCAAATGACCAGCTTGTATCTATTTACGTTAACAAAAATGCTCGTTTTGCCACTGACAGGCTCAGATGTATATGCTAATTGTCTGACATAACATTCTAACATTATGGAAAGGATTTCTAAGGAGGTTGACCATTCAGAGTAAGATCCTTTTTTTGAAAACATAAAAACATTCGCAAAATTGTGTTCGCTAAACCCACCAGACTGCATGTAAATAAACAAAATAAAAACTTGGAAAGTCGTTTTAGGTTGTCTTTCCACTTTTCCAACCAGCACAACTCTAGTTTTGGTTGAAATAAACATGTAAAACCTTGTTGGCTCTGTACACGCTAACAGTATTGCTTTTTAAATGGAGTCTGGTGGGCATAGCACTAGCGACTTCAGAGCTGTTTCTGGTTAAACAGAAACGTCTCAAAGTGGTTTTAAAGGTTTATCATTTATCATTTTTTATGCCTTTTTATAAAAAAGGAAGTATTTTCTCATAGTAATTTAATATTATTATTAACATTTTAGGCGCATGGATCTTAATTAAAATAAGAATTTTTTTGTGCATTGAGGTAGAGATGGGCAATATATCGATCATATATCGGTATCGTGATATGAGACTAGATATCGCCTTCAATTTTGGATGACGTAATATGGCATAAGTAGTGTCTTTTCCAGGTTTTAAAGGCTGAAACCAGTAAAGTTGTAATTATCTTAACTTACCAGACTATTCTAGCTGTTATTGGCCTTCACCAACTTAGTCATTGTAAAAATCTCATTGTGTAAATATTGTGTAAGTATTTGTATACAAATATTGTGATATTTGATTTTCTCCATATTGCCCAGCCCTACATTGAGGGGATGGTTACGTTGAACCTGCATCATCAGAAAGGCCCAAAGATAAACTCAGTGTATAATATAAGACTAAATAAAGCAGACAGGATGTTGTAAATCCAAACCTAGCGATCGTAGAGCATTCAATGTGCCAGCCAGGTCTTCCTCTGCCCCACGGAGATTCCCAGTATGGTTCCTGAGGTTTGGACCGCTTCCAAAGAGCAAAATCCCTTGAGTCACGTTTATTTGTGCTGCCTGTAGAACAGTGCAGTTTGTTGTCCATTAGTAAAGCCAACATATAGTCTGCCTAATACAGAACAAGCAGTGCCAGTTATTACACTGTTAAACACTAAAAAAACAAAACATTCCAGAACCTTTAATGGCCTACTATAAACTGAGCAGAACTTTGATTACCAACAAAGACATTTTGAGAAGTTAAAACAGAAAGAATAGCTGCAGAGAATAATACATTCTGTTATTACTGAGTCGGTATTATATTTATTTTAGAGTTAAGGCCAAAAATATTAAAACTACTTTAACAAAGTGGGAAATGATCACACCTATGCTATCTGGTGGAAAGAGTTCTCCCAAAAAAGTCTTTCATATTTGGAAAAGATAACAGCACTCCACTCTATCAAGTAATTGTCTTCAGTGATACAGACCAGGGGCCGTACTACAGAAACTTCTTAACAGGCAGATCCTAGCCTAACTGTTTGGAAACCATGGTAATTGGGTAAGGACCAAATTTAGAAAAATCTATTTAGGAAACAAATGCCAGTTTCTTGTTTCTGTTGTATGTTTCAATGAGATAAACATATAGTTTACATATAGTTACTAGGTGTTGGAGCTATTCATTATTTTGTTATATATATAGTAGCTAATTATTTGATTTGTTTAATTTCAGTTTTCCTTTAATTATGCAGCTACATAAATTTGGTTATCATTAGTATTTTATTTGGGTTAGTTTTAGTGCTTTTGTTTTGAAGGTACCAGGCAGCCTTAGCCACCAGGTGTAGTCTACAAGTATAGGTGAACAGGTATGTGGGAGTTAGACACCGGGGGAGGGCTGATGGTTTTTTAACAGAGACAGAGACAGAGACAGAGATAGAGACAGAGACAGAGACACAGACACAGAGATAGAGACAGAGACACAGACACAGAGTTACAGAGCCTAGAGACGCCATTGATCATTCACGTGAAATGTTTGTTTGCCAAGAAAATGGATCAATAAACCTGACAGAACGCCATCTCTGCCTGGACAATCAAAGTTTTTATCTCTGCGTAAGATTCACTCCTTCGGTGCTTCAGTGGCTGTTGTAAATTGAGTTTTTAAGTTTGTTTTATTCAATCGGAGGACAATTCGCCACTACACAAGTAAAAAACCCGCCCTTGAAGTGGATTTTTGTTTTTGGATTTTGTGGAAGTTTTGGATCGCTCACGAGGAAAAGACAACTATTGGAGTTTTCTGTGAATGGATGCGCATGGAGAGCCAGCGGCCTACGGACAACGCTCAAAGCCACGCAACAGCATCGGTATGTGAAAAGATTAACTCAGGATGCTGTATTGGAAAACGGCTTTACTATTGGAGTACTTGAGCCATTGTTTCACTGCATATTGATGAACATTGGGACTTTAAAGAAAAAGAAATTTGTTGTTTGGATGACGCGCACAGTCAGATTGCGCAATCCTCACTAGAACTGCAAGCATTCATAAAATCTCCGATGCAAATCATGAATTGAAAAATGTTTCCCTGTATTGTCTGAAATACTGCAAATAAAGTGTGGGCGTTAAACGAGTCTTAAAGGTCCCAGTTAAGGAGATAATGTCCGACACTGCAGCGGGTGCAATGAGTGAAACAGCGTCTGCACGCTCTGGAAAGCGGGGCGTTAAGCTCACAATAAAAGGCTTGGCATTTTATGTGAAAACGTGTCAAGAAAAGAGATCTTTAAAATGCAAACAAGCCAAGAGGTACATGAAACAAGTGCGTGATTTGATGGACTCCCCTGACAATGTGAAATGTGTGCATTCACAGCTGGCTAAATTCATCAAATGTCACGAGGAAGCAAATGACATGCATGAATCCATATTAAATCTGAATTTACCAGAGGATGAGGTTGAAAGACAAAAGAAATATTTTCAAGAGAAAAGAACTTTGTTTTATGACTTTACTGAAGAGGTAAAGAGTTGGTGTACTGAAGCTGGCCACCCATATGTGGAATTAAAGGACAATGATGTTGAACACCCTGATAACCAAAGTGTGGCTTCTGATGGTATTAATCCTGAGGACAGTGCTTCAAACATTTCACGTGTGACAGACATTCATTCCAGGCCACACTCTCAGTTATCCAGATTATCATCCACCTCATCTGCAAGAATTAAAACGGAAGCTAATAAGGCAGCACTTGAGGAGCACATGGCTGCATTAAAAAAGAAACATTCATTGGAAGCCAAAGAGGAGGAGCTAAGAGGGGAAATGGAAAAATTAGCTCTGGAAACAAAACTGGCTGCAGCTAATGCAAAACTTCATGTACTGGAAATTAACTCAAAGTCTGGTATTAAAGTGTCTGATGGAATGAACTCATATCTTGAGAAGAACAGTACCCAAAGAACAAGTGGATTAAATCCCAATGCAGATTATTTTGTGCCGGAAAGGATTGATAAAAGCAAGAGTAATAAAGTGATGCATACATATGCATTTTTGGATCCAGGGAGTTCAGGTACATTCTGTACAGTCAGTTTGGCAAAGAGACTGGGCTTGGGAGGCAAACCAGCTAACATTGTATTAAGAACAATGGGGCAAAAGAAGATTGTGAGCACCACGGTACTGACTGGTTTGGAAGTTTCTGGTATGGACACAGATGATTTCATGGAGTTGTCTCATGTCCTAACTCAAAAGACTATGCCAGTTTCAAGGTTGAATATTCCACGACAGGAGGATGTTGCAAAATGGTCCTACCTAAGGAAGATAAAACTTCATGATGTGGATGCAGATGTTGATTTTCTCATTGGGACTGATGCAGCAAAAGTGATGGAACCTTGGGAGGTGATTAACAGCCAAGGAGAAGGACCCTACGCAGTCCGGACCAGAGTTGGCTGGGTAATTAATGGACCACTGCGCGGTGGAGACAGCAATGGAGTCAAGACTGGCTGCTCTGTTGTCACAACCAACCGGATTTCTGTGGAACATCTGGAAGACATGCTCATTAAGCAATACAATCACTATTTTAATGAAAGAACGTCTGAGGAGCAGTTGGAAATGTCAAGAGAGGAAATCAAGTTCATGCAAACTGTGAGTAGAACAACAGAACTTATAGCTGGACATTATTTCATTGACTTACCTTTCCGAGCTAAAGACCCTGTCCTACCAAACAATCGCTGTGTTGCAGAGCAGAGGCTTCAAGGCCTGAAGAGGAAATTTGGAAGAAATGTCAAGTATAAGGATGAATACACCTCATTTCTCAGTGATATGTTGGCTCAAGACTATGCTGAAATAATACCCACTGATCAGTTGGAACAAGATGATGGAAAAGTGTGGTACATTCCCCATCACGGAGTACATCACCCCACCAAAGGAAAGCTAAGAGTTGTGTTTGACTGTGGTGCCACATATAAAGGAACGTCACTGAACTGCCAGCTTTTACAGGGCCCAGATCTCACCAACTCTCTTATTGGGGTCCTTATTCGATTCAGGAAAGAACCTGTTGCAGTTATGGCTGACATCAGTGCCATGTTTCATCAGGTAAAAGTGCCTGATAAACATAAGAACTTCCTGCGCTTTCTTTGGTGGCCCAATGGCAACACTGACAAGGAACCAAAGGAATACCGAATGAGAGTTCATTTGTTTGGAGCTGTGTCATCCCCAAGTTGTGCAAATTATGCCTTGAGGAGAACTGCAGAGGACAATGCATCTGATTTTCCTCCTGAAGTGATCAGCACAATCAACCACAACTTTTACGTGGATGACTGCCTAAAGTCAACAGCTTCAGAGGTAGATGCCATTCGTATTGTAAAGGACTTGACTGCACTTTGTCACAAAGGTGGATTTAGTCTTCAGAAATGGGTAACTAACAGACGTTCTGTGCTGATGTCAATTCCAAATGACATCCGAGCAACAGGGATGAAAGAGTTGGATTTGGACACGGACCAGCTTCCTATGGAAAGAGCACTTGGACTGCAGTGGTGTGCTGAATCTGACAAGTTTGGGTTCAGGGCTGTGTTGCAGGAACGGCCTCATACCAGGAGAGGTATTTTGTCAGTGGGGAGCTCATTGTATGATCCATTAGGGTTTTTGGCCCCCTTTATCATGCCAGCCAAGTTAATGTTGCAGGAGCTCTGTAGGAGAAACTTAAAGTGGGATGAACAAATTCCCCCTTTCTTCTCCAAACAATGGTATGACTGGCTGAGTGACCTCCAAAGAATAAGTGAATTCAAGGTGGATCGTTGCATTAAACCCCAGAACTTCAGTGCATCTGTAACAGCACAAATTCATCATTTTTCTGATGCCAGTTTAGTTGGTTATGGTACGGTGGCTTACCTGAGACTACAAGATGGTAACAATGTGCATGTTTCATTTCTTGTGGGATAAGCCAGAGTTACACCTCTAAAGTCAATCACCATTCCTCGGCTGGAGCTTACAGCAGCAGTTCTTGCTGTTCGTATGGATCAAATGCTTCACAGGGAGATGCAGTGTCAGTTGGAGAAGTCAAGGTTTTGGACCGACAGTACAACTGTTCTCAAGTACATCAGCAACGAAACTAAACGCTTCCATACTTTTGTTGCTAACAGAGTCTCTGTTATTAGAGAAGCCACAGATGTTGACCAGTGGAAGTACGTGGGCTCCAAGGTCAATCCGGCAGACGAAGCATCTCGTGGATTGAGAGCCAAAGAATTTCTTCTAAGTGGAAAATGGATAAAAGGACCAGATTTTCTCTATTCGCCAGAGAAGGACTGGCCTGTATCTGACATGGATCTAAATGCAATTTCAGAGGATGACCCAGAGGTCAAAAGAGAAGCATCAGTGAATGCCATTGTCAAGAACTCAGAAGATCCCACAACTCATCTCATCAACTACTTCTCATCTTGGAGGAAACTTAAAACATCAGTTGCCTGGTTCCTCAAGCTAAAGGAAGTTCTTTTGCTTTTGAGCCAAAAGAGACAAGAACTTAAAGCTGCTGAGAGTGACAAGAATACAGGAGTTAAAGGTTGTGTAGAACAGAAACTTCAGAGCTTCAAAGCGACGCTTGGAGTAAAAGGCTTGACTTTGGAGAATTGTGATGAAGCAGAGAAGGCAATACTTCGTTTTTGCCAGAAAGATAAGTTCAAGAGTGAAATTGCTTCATTAAATCATGGCTCAGGTAATGTTTTCAAGGACAGTCCATTGTACAAGCTATATCCTTTACTGGAAGACGGCATTCTCAGAGTTGGTGGTCGCTTGCAAAGGTCAGCACTACCAGCAGAAACCAAACATCCTGTTATCCTTTCAAAGGACCTGCATGTTTCCCAGCTGATTTTACGCCATATCCATCAACAAGTAGGACATGCTGGTAGAAACCAAATGTTGAACAGACTTCGACAAAGATATTGGATAATTAATGCCAACTCTGCTGCAAGGAAGACAATTACAGAATGCATTGTGTGTAAACGTTACAGAGGAAAACTTGGAGAGCAAAAGATGGCAGACTTACCTGAGGAGAGAGTTATGCCGGACAAGGCTCCTTTCACGGACGTGGGAGTTGACTATTTTGGCCCTCTAGTGGTTAAAAGAGGCAGAAGTCTTCCAAAAAGGTATGGAGTACTTTTCACCTGTCTGACCAGTCGCGCTGTACACCTGGAAGTGGCACACTCCCTTGACACTGACTCCTGCATTAATGCTGTGCGGAGATTCATTTGTAGAAGAGGTCCTGTGTCAAGTTTAAGGTCTGATAATGGCACAAATTTCGTTGGAGCAAACAAAGAGTTGAAGCAAAGTCTTGCTGCTTTAAATAATGCGAAAATACAAGGTGCCTTAATTCAAGATGGAATTAAGTGGAGTTTTAACACGCCAGCAGCATCACATCAAGGTGGCATTTGGGAGCGCCTGATTCGCTCAGTAAGAAGCATACTTACCTCTGTTCTTGGACAGCAAGTATTAGATGATGAAGGTCTGCAGACACTGTTTTGCGAGGTGGAGGCAATATTGAATGACAGACCCATCACAAAGGTTTCTGATGACCCCAATGACCTTGAAGCTCTTACTCCAAATCATATCATTCTGCTGAAAGCAAAACCCATTCTCCCACCAGGACTCTTTGAGAAAAGCGACTTGTACATAAGAAGAAGATGGAAGCAAGTACAATATATTGCAGAGATCTTTTGGAAAAGATGGACATCTGAGTACTTACTTGTGATGCAGGAAAGACAAAAATGGGCTAAGGCAAGAAGAAGCTTCTCTCCAGGTGATATTGTCATCATTGCTGACGCTACAGCTCCAAGAGGATCATGGATGATGGGCCAAGTTTTGAGTACCAAGTCCGACTCTAAGGGATTGGTTCGTTCTGTGTGCATACAAACTAAGACCAGTGTGTTGGAGAGACCTATAACGAAGATCTGCCTGCTACTGGAGGCCACAGTGTAGCATCATGGACATCAATTCTCTTTCTCTCATTCTATCCTATCTTCTTTCTGTCTGTTTCTTTTACAGCAATCGGATGAAGGAAAACCTAATTGATATGGGGTAGTTAGAGTATAGCTCCCTTTATTGAAATAAAGAAAGGTAATTGTGAATTTATACTTTTCACAATTAGGGGCCGGAATGTTGGAGCTATTCATTATTTTGTTATATATATAGTAGATAATTATTTGATTTGTTTAATTTCAGTTTTCCTTTAATTATGCAGCTACATAAATTTGGTTATCATTAGTATTTTATTTGGGTTAGTTTTAGTGCTTTTGTTTTGAAGGGACCAGGCAGCCTTAGCCACCAGGTGTAGTCTACAAGTATAGGTGAACAGGTATGTGGGAGTTAGACACCGGGGGAGGGCTGATGGTTTTTTAACAGAGACAGAGACAGAGATAGAGACAGAGACAGAGACACAGACACAGAGATAGAGACAGAGACACAGACACAGAGTTACAGAGCCTAGAGACGCCATTGATCATTCACGTGAAATGTTTGTTTGCCAAGAAAATGGATCAATAAACCTGACAGAACGCCATCTCTGCCTGGACAATCAAAGTTTTTATCTCTGCGTAAGATTCACTCCTTCGGTGCTTCAGTGGCTGTTGTAAATTGAGTTTTTAGTTTGTTCTATTCAATCGGAGGACAATTCGCCACTACACTAGGGTTTAGCTTGGCAAGATAAAAAAGTAGGGTAGCATCAGTTGCTAGGTAGCAGATGTAAAATTTGATAACCAATGTTGGACTGAAGGTTTCCTTTGAATTGAATTTCTGCTATGTCTTTATAATATTTGTATTTCTCTACCAATACATAAACAATGTTTTGTATTCAAACTATTGAGCATAAAGCAACCATGCCTGTCTAAAATGAATAAAAACAAAGATTTTGGTAATATTTTGATTATTAGATCAGATCATGCGTTCAATCTAGAGATGTAAAGGCATGAGGATAATCTACGTTAAAGTAGTTTATGTTCTTTTTCTGTTATTTGTCTGTTAAACTAGATAATAAAACAAAGTTCTGTGGCGTTCATTGTTTGAGAGTTTAACCTGAGGCAGACCGACAACAAAGCTAGAAATCCCATCACATCCATACAGGGATAGTAGTATAACAGTGAGACACTGGTATCGGATCAGTACTCCGTATCGGCGCAAGTTCAGGTATCAGAATCAGTATCGGGAATAAAAAAAAACAGTATCGGACCATCTCTATTTCAATCATCAAGATCTTATAATTGTGCATTTATGTTGCAGACAATATTTTTTTCAATTTTGCCTGAACTTAATATGTAATCACTGTCTTTGGTATTCTAAATGACTAATATACTACGTTAAGCAATTTATTATGTAAAAATCCTAAATACATTTAGTAGTATGGCCTATAGGCAGGTAACTACAATTAGACACCCAAGAGAGAAACAACCTACTGCAATATATTAATATTTATTATTGTGTAAAAAATTGCAACAACTCTGCCTCTGCTAGATAGTCTCAGGGATTAACTTGTTTTGGTAGGTGTTTGCAAATGAAGTTAAGTGTTCACACAAAAACAGTAACGTGAACTATTTAAATTACCTGGATACGTGGTTAAACGTAATTTGCTCTTACCAGTGTATTGCTGTGTCTGTGTACTTTGTCTATAGCAATCCCCGCTAGTCAGTCCCAAAATATCCCAGTTCAATATAGTAAACTCCAAAACCACTAAAAGAACCAAGCAGGCCTGACATTGCCCCAGATGTCAGGCTTTATCCTGTCAAATTGACTTTCATTGATCTAGACTAACCTAACATAAGATATGATAAAGTGAGAATAGATAGGATTGCATTCCTAAAGTTGGATAGGGTTTGCTTCTACAATACCAAATTGGGAAAAATCCTTCTCCAGGAAGATTCTGTAATACAGCCCCAGTCCTCTAATATGACAAAATGACTGAGACTGACTGAAGAAGACAGAAACACTTACCAGGTTCTCCCTGAGAATCCACAGCTCCTACAAACTTGCCATAACGATCACCAATGGACTGGATGTCAAAATACACATCACCTGCAACCAAGGCATTTCACAAATGTTGAATCCGGTATTGTGGGGACACAGCCAATATTTCATAAGAGAAATAACAGTAATTCCTAAAGGTACTACACATTCACCTTCTTTTGTGGCATAAGCGTGTCCATTTTTGATGATCCTCTCAATAAACGCGACAATATGATGCACATTTTCAGTGACTCTTAAATACACTGCAGGAGGAATCACCTTAAGAAACAATGACAGAATATAAGATATATAGATAAACACATGTCACAGTAGTTCCAGTTTGTGTCACAGCAAATCCCTTTTTCATTCTTCATGCATTTATGGTTACACTTGAATTAGACCAATAATAATAGAAAAAAATGAACTTCAGGACATGACAGGTTGAGTAACAAGATATAATTATATACTACCTTTTATAGACATGTTAATAACAAATTCAATAAAAAAATACCCCTCTGGCGCATGTTGAAATAGTTCATATTTTGCAAGTGCAGAATCTGACAACACAGTTCACCTTGGGAAAGCATCCTTAACCAGACTGAGTAGGTTAGGTGGAGACAGAGCTCAGAGTCTACTTGAATAAATTAAGTTGATGATCTAGTTAAATGCAAAAATGCATTATCTGATCCACTGGATCAGTGTAGGCGTAGTGAGTATCAGCAAGATGTGACATATAGTTTCTTTGTAATGTCATTTTAGAATTCTGTATCTCAATTACAGTCATTATTTGTGTTTGATTTTAACAAAAGTTGTGGCCTTTTTCCATGTTGTATAAATGCACTATTCCGAGAGTGTCTCACACAGCTTAATCTAAAATAATTTATGTCATCCTTGAAGATCTCATACATTAGCTTTGATCTAATCACCCACCTTTAATGACAGCATATCCCTCTTGAATTCATCCTCATACACTGTGGCTATGGCGGTTGGGGAAACATTGTCCTAGTAAAAGGAAGCAAATTTTATGAATAATGCTTTCAACAGAGATAATAAAAACAGCAGTCATAAAAATCAATGATTTTATCACACTCTTACCTCCCAACTTCTTTTGATAATTTTGTCATCAATGTCAGTGATGACCATGGCATGGATAACAGTGATTCCAAACAACCTGGACAAAATCCTCTGCAGGATATCAAACCTGACATATGAGCTGTGACAAGACCCAAAATTTAGCTCAAACACATTTTACAATATTTTGCTTACATTCAAAAAAAAAAAATGTTTATCATTACCATGCATGACCCAGGTGGGCATGGTCGTATACGGTGGGTCCACAGCTATACCTACAACACAAAACATGTAAAATACCGTGCAAGGTTATTATGCATACGTTACATTCGTCTTATAGTCCGTACCAGGTAGCTACTCTCTCTCTTCCCAGAATGAGAGGCTCTTTTTGTTTGGTCAGGCTGTTGAAAGTCGTTAAACCCGTGGCAAACCCGCTGGGTCTCACCCATTTCTTCCCTGAAACACTGCTACAGGGTCCATTTGAAATGAATTTGTCAGCGTTGACTGACTGAGCTTTATTGAAAACGCCGCGGAGGAGCTTTGCTTTCCGTAACACCGACCTTAAGTTCCTCCACATGTTGAGACCTTGTTATGAATGGAGCAACATTCGCACTGATACCTTAGCCTTATTACTCGACTCGCACAAAAATAACCGGGACGCCACTTTGCAGCTAACGTAGTAGCATTCAGAACCCCTTTGACAATCTACAAACTACGTGCTATTTCAACGACCGTTCTCACGCGCATTTACAGTATGTCATCCCCACACTTCTCGTGAGATTCGGATACCCGGAAGTGTTTGCACGTATCATGTGATTTGCTCTTGTTGGCACTGTGCTTGAGTAGCTATAATTATAATTTTCACGTTACGGTTTTGAAGAACCTTGGGTTTTTTTATCTAAAGGGGACTCTACAAGATGCAGAACGTGATAAATACAGTAAAAGGGACAGCTCTCGGAGTGGCTGAGTTTCTAACTCCAGTGTTGAAGGTAAACTTCCATTAACGTTGCACGAGCTAGCTTGTTGTTAGGTGGTGGCTACTATGACATATCATACGCACATGCACATCTTATCAACGCTATACCCTATCCTACAGTAACATGCGTCATTATTATTGTTATTAGGGTTATCAATTACACATACTTGGATACCCCTAGTGCAGGGTTTTCACCTAACGTTACTATGATAAGCCGTTTTGGGCCATACCACTTAAACCTAAGCATCAAAACTAACTAAATGGACTTTCCCCAGATCTAATGGTTCTGGTTCCTCCCCAGTGGAATTATGTATGTATGTGTGTATATATATGTAAGTTTTGTCTTTAAGCTTTTTGGGGTGCTGTTTATTTGTAAACTGCTCTAGTTTTCCCAACTGTTTGTACACAGATATACAAGTACTAATAATGTTCAAGTCTGTGTGAAATTGCTTATGCTTTTTATTGAAAACATTAACATTTTTGGGGGGGATGACCTCCAAACCCCCTGCCAAATACGGGAACCAAAGCCTTTCTCAAACTAAGGGAAAACGTAGCCCTAACGGAATATCGACGCTTTGTAAAATAACTATATGCACAATTGTTTTAAATACCCAGCACATTACAGCTGGAGGTATATGCTATATTTTAAAAGCCTGTATATCCCTCTATGATACAGTTTTGGTTCTGTTTTTACAGGAATCAAAATTCAAAGAGACTGGAGTCATTACACCAGAAGAGGTAAGATCATACTAATTTGGATTATGTGTTGTATTACCTTACTTTATGTAAATAGGTACTCAAAACTCATACAGCCTATCTGTAAAAATATGCTTCATAAATCCTCTCTTTTTGTATTTTAGTTTGTTGCAGCTGGGGATCACATGGTTCACCATTGCCCCACATGGAAATGGTGAGTGTCCACTTTGAGGTGAATCATAGATATATGATTTCCTCATGGTAAGATCCCCCCCTGAAATATGATTATTTGCTCCTGGAAGTATGATTGATGTTTGGTAGAGTGAGTTCAATGATTAACTTTCATATAGACAGAGGCCAGCAGTACTTAAATTATTATTATTTTGTAATTATTTGGTTAAGTTTGTTTTTAACCTATAGCACCACAACGGTGATGTTTCCTCATATATTGGACTAGAGCTGAGTAGTATGGATAAGAAAAGGTATTAGTGTTAAATTGCTGATATATTTACATTAAACATCCGTTTTCAAAACACATCTGTATATGTGTAGACAGGGCCTTAGTGAAGGTTAAAATAAGGTCAAATATGTTTTTATATCTGTGGTTCCATCTCCCGTCAGGGCCACTGGAGAAGAAGTCAAGGTGAAGCCATATTTGCCCCAGGATAAACAGTTTCTCCTGACACGTAATGGTAAGAGGTGCATTTCATTAATTTCATCTTTTAGTTTTGTCATTGTCCCCATTGAATTTGAACTCTACTCCACTATGCAATCACTTTGTCACATCAACAGAATGCATTTTTTACATTTAAAACCCTCCTTTTTAATTTCTAATTAACAGTTAAATTACTTCAGTTCAACCTCCATAAATGAAGATAGGGTTGTTGTGTTTGTCTCCTATAGCCCTCTTCACACTGCATTCTTTTAGATCAGGGTTAACTCAAGCCCATAGCTATAAGATTCACACTGTATTCTACTAACTCTGAGTGTCATGTAACGTTAGCATTCTAGAATGGACCTACATTCCTTTAGCCCCATTTCAACTTTTAGTCCGAGGCTAAACACCAAGAGCTCAATCACGATTGACTGTGTGTTTGAAAGGGTTAACCCTAATTGATCAACTCGGCTTCACAACCCAGGTCGATGTTCATCTCCAAAGTTGACATGGAGGTAGTTAAAAAGCTGCCTGTGAAAACCAGCGTTAGAACAGTGTGAAAAAGTAGGTTTTGCACATTTTGCTATTATGAGAAAAATGTACTTTGCAGAAGTAGACGTGTCCTATGTAATGTAATTCAGATTGTTTTAACAAACGCGTGGATATAAGGTTTTTAAATATGCAATGTGTAATATGGACGTTATAGGTAAAAACACCTTTAACGTCATAGGGCCACCTAGTGGTCCACATGTGTAATTTTTGGTATGTCAGGTGTATGATAGATTCTACATCTACCCTGAAAATTTGAAGTTGCTCACTTGAGTTTAAGAGGTGAATCCAAACATGGTTCCGATGCCATGCAATGAGGATCATGCCAAACAAGATTTAAATTAGTGCTGTCTAACAATTCAAATATTTAATCGCAATTAATCACATTAATGTCATAGTTTTCTAAGTTCACTCTTTCTATTGTATGATATGTGTTTTTACTCTTGGTTTCTGCATTTTAAGCACTTTGGATACCTGCTGGTTGCTGTAAAGTGCTATCTAAATACATTTTGATTGATTGATAGTTAACTCACGATTAATCACACATTTTTATCTATTTTAAATGTCCTTTTGATTTCTTTTTGTTCCGTTAATTTTTCTAATTTTAATGCTCTTATCAACATGGAAAAGTGGATCGGCTTGCTTTGTGCAAATGTTTAAAAAAAACATTGGCTTATAGCCTACTGTAGTGTTCAATTTCACACGTAACATTCTCACATGGAGCAAATAATCTCTAACACAATGTAACACTGTCCATCAATAAAAGGGTGAAAAAAATACTTTGACGAGGCGGCGGAGAATTGGCATCAACGGTGTGCTTGGCCATCAAGTGGTATTTCCGACAGGACGTGCTGCAATGATAGCTCAGTTGGCTCAGTAACTCTGGCTCGCAAGCCCAAACAAGTGTGTGGGGCGTGCCTGTTGTGTTGTTTCCGGTCTAGCTAGATCTGATATGGTGTTGTAGTTTTTCTAACGTTACGTAGTTGTTGCAACAGCATGTGAAAAAACTACAAAGTTTGCTAGGCCAAGAAAACGTTAATCTCGCACTAAAGAAATTGACAACATTAAAATGGTTTGCATTTAACGGACAGCACTAATTTATAAGTTTTGCGTTGATAGCAATTCATTTGGCTGGAATATGTAAAAGAACTTTTTTTTTTTTTAAATGTAGGATGTAAATGCATTTATTTGCTATAGCGCCATGGGAGTATGTCCAAGATCCTTGCAGGGTTCTGGACTAGTCCTGAAAATTACACCGCCCCAGCATGCACGGTTTAGGCTGTAGCAACACTTTTACTAACAGAAAAACAAAATGACATGTGACTACAATAGGGCTCCCAGCCCCCTCAGGCTTGAACCCCTGAAAAGCTTTATTTCTCTCTCTCTCTATTGTACAATGACGAGTATTCAAGTAGCTGGACTGGAATATGTGACGTAAGCTGTTCACTGAATATGACGTGTAAAGCCCTGCCAATTTCTAGCACTTAGGGTAATTGTTATGCATTGCTCCCCGCTTGTGACCCAGGTAATTTCTGAATTGTCATGGCCAAGGATATACCCGTGATGACGGAGGGTAGAACACTGGTCAGATAACCAGGGCCCAAACCTGGCCATTGATATGAAACGGAGGTATTTGTAGTTTTCCAGGGGATATACCCACAAATTAGGCTAAATGTGCTCTAGTAGTTTTCTGTTCAGCTCATTATTCTCTGTTTTGCAAGAAAATGCTACTGGTTGCAGCTTGTCTTAAGCATCCCAGAAATTAATTTTGGCAGCCTCCAAAGACATTTTTTAGGAAAACTATTATTGATAACACATTTTACCTTTTAACATCATAACACCATTACTGGCTAAATTAGGTCACCATTGAGAACTGTACCTTTTTTTTAACCTTCTCTTGTGTGCCACTCTTTTTTGTGATTTTGCAGTTCCCTGTTACAAGCGTTGTAAACAAATGGAGTATTCAGATGAGCTGGAAGCCATCATAGAGGAGGATGACGGAGATGGGGGCTGGGTGGACACTTACCACAACTCAGGTTGGACACCATCTCTCAACATCCATACATTGCATTTATCCTGAGCATGGCTGCATCTAGTTCAGTTTTTCGGTTGGACCAATATGCAGGTGGGGTGGCAGCAAATTTGATAAATTAACATTTGTATTTACTGTGGACTGTTTGCTCTTGATACTCACTGATTAGTCATATCTTTTGTGGACGTTCTTCTGACGGAAGCTCTTAAAACTTTCATGTGGAAGCGTAATTCTGAGGTCAGATTCAACGTATATTCAACACAGAACCATAAATCAGGCATTAGTGAGAGCGAGGAAGGCAGGTGCTTATGAGTGACGTCAGTGACTGAGTGGTGAAGCAAGAGAAGATTGCGACCTCCGGTGAACTGTGTCGGCCTTAGAGTAGCGGCTGTGTGAGGGGAAAAGCATAGGAAAAAGAAATAGCAAAGACGATATAAAGTGAGTTAACAGTGAATAATAAAACGACAAGATTCTTAAGACACGGTGGCCTTGATCTGTTAATACTGTCTGCAAATTGAAGGGTGTTACAAGGTGGAGACTGCAGTGCACACAGATACCAGTGGGTCACGCACACAGCACACCTTTTTGTTTACTGAAATAGCACAGTTTTTACGGTTACATCGCGATTAGATAAATCATGCAGCCCCAATTCATGTCACAGCTGCGTTATATGGGTGAGCTAAAAAGAGGTCAACGGCCTGAGAAGTAACAAACCTTGTTCTACCCATACATGTAGACTATAAAAAAAGATGGACCGCGCATATCCACGTCCTCCCACTGTGTAAAAGTGAAGCCAAAATATCCCTGATATGGGCGCTGCTATGTTGTAATTTTGGAGGCAGTGGAGACCCGGTATCAAAGTCCCGCTCATATACACCCACCCATCCAATACGAGGTCAATCACCGCTGTCAATCATGAAGTTTCACCCTGTTTTTATAGCATTAAGTAACTAATTAAAACCAAACTTATCAGAAAAATGAACACTTGAACATCAATGTGAAAAGAACTGCCTAAAATGAAATACAATTTTTTTGACACATACTTTTTAGTTTGGTGTATGTCCCATGGAAGGGGCAGGATTTATGACCTATAGTGCAGCCCACCTCCAGGGGGGCGATCGAGGTGTTTTGGCTTCACTTACTGTGAACACTACAGTCTGTGCATCAACCCCTCTTTCTACCCAGCAGAGACCTACAGAGGACCAAATATTCACTAATGGATTGAGTTATCACACTATAACTCACAAAATATTATAGAGACCTGCTTCAAGCTATCTATAATATACTATTAACTACAACCACTACCATTACATTTGGTAGTGATTGTAGTTAATAGTTATACAGTGTGCTTGAAGCAACTATTACTTAGAACTGAATACCAGTTTCTTAAAACCAGATTCTGAAACCACTTGTATGTTAATTCCTTATCATTTCTTGTTCTTTTGAAACATTTCCTGACACTCTTGTGTTTCAACAGGTGTGTTAGGAGTTGCAGATGCTGTACAAGAAATTTCACTGGACAATATTAAGGTATGCTTCTTAAATGTTTCGAGAGAGCAAGAGAGCGAGAGAGAGAGAGAAATATGTTGACACACAGACAGACTGTGGGCAGTGCTTTTTTATTAGTCATTGCATGATTCTAATGTATGATTTAACATATACACTAGATGGCCATAAGTCACTGGACACACCTATTAATCATAGAGTTCAGGTGTTTCATTGCACGTACCGTCTCAATAGACAAACATTAAGAATTTAGAATGGTTTGTAAAGAGCTCAGTAAATCTAAATCTGGCACTGTTTTAGGATGCCACCTCCAACAAGTCAGTTTGTGACATTTCTGCCCAAATAGGTCTGTGTCAGTCAACTGTAAGTGCAATTATTTTGAAGTGGAAACACTTAAAAGCAACAACTGCCTAGCCACAAAGTGCTAGACCACGCAAACAGAGCAGGGTCAATGCGTGTATAGCAAACACACTCACAACGTGTTCCCAGAACAGGGGTGTCTTCTTTTGCCACAAAGGGGGGGTCAAACTCCATATTAATGCTCATGATTTTGGAATAAGATGACCAACAAGCTTAGATAGTTGTGAGGGTCAGGTGTCCACTGACTTTGGCCATATAGTTAACTGTTGTAAAAGCATGTTTTTTTTACACTAGCCTCTTGTGGTATGTACAGTACATGTAGATAATATCAGGTTTATGTGTCCAGATTTTCAGGTGTTTGGCTTTGAAACACCAGCCCCTACAATACAGTGGAATGTTTGGGTTGCTCAAGGCATTGATAAATTACACTATAAGATTAGTGCCCAATTTCTGGTTGGTGCATCCCATCTTTTTTGGGTGGAGAATAATGGCCTCAGGCAGACTCAAAGATGCTGCTCTTAAAACAGACAGGTTTTGTGGAGCTTCATTCTTGACCTAGGAACACATACTGTATACTGTGATTAAAATTTCTGAAGCTTCCAGCTGTATGGTTGTCTTCAGCAGCAGCTGACAGTTATTAAATGTTATCTATTAGATTAAAAATACCTTTTAAAATTGGGACTATGTTCTTTCTGTTGTTGAAGTCTGTAGTTGCAAATGGGTCTTTTAATTTCATTTCTCTAGGACAAAAATATGAATGCCACATCGGCAGCATGTTGTGGTGATGATGATATTGATAATGAAGATGATGAAGATGGAGAAGCAGCAGATATGGAAGGTACTCCCATCCAACCAGTAATGAAGCAGTTATTTTGTTTCCTTCAGACAGCCTGTTCTTTAATTAATTAATAAATAATTATTGTTTTCCTTAATGTTGTCTTCAGAGTACGAGGAAAGTGGCCTGTTGGAAACAGATGAGGTAGACGTCACAAAGCTGCTGCAGCATATCATTTATTGTATGATCTAATACCAATTACCGTTATTCCAACTACCACCTTACACTTCTTTCCTGTGTCTAGGCAACCTTGGATACCAGTAAAATGGTTGAAACCAAAGCCAAAGCAGAGCCTGGTAGTGAAGATGCCATCCTTCAGACTAGAACATATGACCTGTACATCACATATGATAAATACTACCAGACCCCTCGGCTCTGGCTGTTTGGATATGATGAAGTATGTACCTGGACAAAATGGGACTTTATACCCCTGTTTATTAAAAAAAGCATGGAAGTGTTAATCTGTTTAATAGCAGAAGGGAGCCCTTTGTTATACATAAAGCATATTCAGAAAATCACAGATTTTATACAATTAACTATACTTTGTAGCAGTTACGGGACATTTATTTTAGGACATATACAGAGTTTTGATAGTCAAGGAAACCAATGATGTGAAGTTGATATTCTTTTGCTAAGTTGCAGTAAGTTATATTTCAAAACTAGAGAAAGACAAGCCAAACTCCCATAGACACAGCACTATTAAACTATCTGCTCATTTCCCAGGATAGGCAACCGCTGACTGTAGAACAGATGTATGAGGACATCAGCCAGGACCATGTGAAGAAGACAGTCACCATTGAGAACCACCCCCACCTTCCCCCACCTGCCATGTGCTCTGTCCACCCCTGCAGGTAAAAAAGACCAATGGGGAAAAACCTTTCTTCTTTAGATGCTCACATGCAGGAAGAGTTTGAGAGCAGTTTTGGTCATTGTTGTGAGTTTGATATAGATCTTAAGTATTTCTTTTATTCTTTTTCCCCATAGTTCCATAAATGTATTATTAATGTCATTATTATATACATATATACACTATATATACATATCTAATTAAAATAATATAATAAACCACACAATGATACAAACTATATGCCTATAAATGGTAAAATTATAATATTGCCCAGCTGTACTCAATTCAAACTAGGGGCCGATATGGCCAAAATCTTCTATCCCGATATTCTGTAGGTCATTTCATATCTCGATAACAATAAATATCACAATATAGCATGTTTTCTGTTAATTCAATAAATAAATATTTACAAGCCACATGGCAAAGCCTTTTTTGTATACTGCTGTGTGAATTAAATACTTGTTGATAAATGATTAAAGAAAAATTAAAATTTTTAACTTTAGTGCAAAATTAACATAATATGCAAGGATCAGACCGTAATTCGTCGTCCAAATGACATAAATATTGCCATCACACAGTTAGGCCGCTGGCTATTTGACCTTGCGAGAAGAAACAATATAGAAAAATATATAAGATAAACAATGTATTACATTTTGACGATATACTATATATTGTAATATTGACCAGTAGGGGTGTTGGATTAAATTGTCCAAAATGGAGTTAGCTTTAGCCTAGCCCTCAGTCTTTCCCTGTCTTTGTTTACTCAACCCAGCCTCTACTAAGTGTATACTCAGTTCCCCTGAGTGTATTGTAGTACAAAATTTTACTCTGTCTGAGAAAAATAAGATGTGACCCCAGAGTGGAGACGGCTTCTACCAAAAAAAAGTGCATATGGTTTGCTTTGCCTGGGCATAAATTCCCACAGCACGTTACTTTAAGCATGCTCATTTTGAGTTTGAATACAAAGTTGCAGATCAAATCAATGCCAAGTCAAACCAAGTCAATGCAAGTTTAAAATGAATCAATGTTACCTCATGTCTTAGATTTGCCTTTGCATGTTAACGCTAACAGTTGATACAACCTTTTCAAATATATAAACTCCATAATCGTAAACACACTTTACTCTGCTTTCATGCCATACATTTTTTGCCACACCGCCTTTATTAAAAACAGCGGACTGAAGTAGAGTTTTATTAGTTACCGTATTATTTTATTATGTAGCCTATATATGTATCCCTGTATTTGAACTTACGTCTTAAATTATCCAATTTTTTTTTATTTTTTACTTGTGATTTTCTGGTTTATAAAACAACTACTTCTGTAATTGTTGTGCATCTGACAATAAATAACTAGATAGATTCTGAAATTAGCACCCGCTATGTACTGAATCTGAAATTTTTAATCGGGAAACCCTTTTGAACCGAGAATTGATCTTGAAATATATCATGACCCCAAGAATCAGAATCAAATTAGTCTTGCATTGCCAGACCTATTTCCACAGTGGAGTAAGGTCTGGCTACAGAACACCTACATTCTAGCATAGGAGGAAGAAAAACACTCTGGGTTTTTTGTATTTCTTTAAACCAATCACAATCATCTTGCGCTAAGCTCCAGACACAGCGACAGTGGCTTTGCAAAATAATCTCGTAAAGCAACTGATTATAACTTATTAATTAAAGTTAATTGTTTACACAATACATTAACGCAAGCTATTTAAATTAGTTGTATACATGGTTAAACGTAATTTGCCCTTACCCAAACGTCCCAGTTAGATAGTTAATGCTGTATAAATATATTTTTTGTAAATATGTAAAATAATTCCCTAAAAGAACCAAGATTGCACGACCCAAACTTTTTTTTAAACTTGACATTTACAGAGTGCAGCTTTTTCCGATGCAAAGTGAGTTTTAGAACGGCAATACACGGAGAGTGGAAGGTGAGGGACATTCGGCGACAGATGAAGAAGACATGCCTTTATATATCCCGCAAGGAAAAATTTGCAATTTTCACTTTGCTTGTTACAATTATTACGCACGTTTCACACCTGAAAATACACACCCGCACAGGACCTATACATGCAGTAAATGGAGAGATGTCAGGCAATGATCCATTATTTTTTTACATAAAAACTTTTCTTTATAGTGACGTCTTAATGGATTTGAATAGAAGTGTTTAATAGTGTGACTGTGTGTAAAAATTTTTATTTTAGACTTTTTCGCAGGCACTTAGGTAAGAACCTCTAGCTGATCCACCCTTTGCTTTCAGACATGCTGAAGTGATGAAAAAGATCATTGAGACTGTGGCAGAAGGGGGTGGCGAGCTGGGAGTGCATATGTATCCTTTCATGGTAATACTGTTTATATATATCTGCTTCTTTGACTTATGCAACAATTCTAGTTGACTGTTGTGGAAACTTACGAGGATATGTACTAATGTTTTGTTGCCTTTTTGTTTTGTTGTCTATTTTCTAATGGACCACTGACCCCATGCAGTACAAGAAATTGCATGTTTTTTTACAGCGGTGCAGCACTGTTTATCACGCAGAGTTAGAGCTACTATAGCCAGTTCAAAAGAGTGATTGAGATAAAAATGCAAGAAATATAAGATGCTATAAAAAGTTCTTATAACGAAGCTCTCAGTTCAGTACCACAAAATAAGACAGAAGAGCAGCAGTGACAGCCAGTTAGTTCTCACAAAAAATGTACATTTCCGTTTCCCTCATTTTGTCCTGCCTGTTTGTTCTTGACTGTTAATGGCTGACAGCAGCTCCTGTATAGTGGGACATGATAGTTATTTACAGAAACAATCTAGTCAAATGAGGTTTAAAACTATTACCAAAAATCTCCCACTAATCTGGAATAATTTGTTCTATCACTGATCTTTTTGTTAAGTTGACATCAGGCTATTTAAGTAATGCTTCCTCACATGTAGCCTTCCTCTTGCACAATAACTGTATGCTTGCAGCTCCAATAGTGCCTTTTCTTCAAATAATACTCCAAGTTCAACAGAAGGAAAAAATAATCATAATTTATAGAATGGACCGCATTTGAAGCCGAGTGGTTACTTTAATGCAACGACTTGAGTTCTATTCCGGCCTTAAGTCCGTTTCTGCATGTCATACCCTCTCGCTCCAGCCATTTCCACTCTGCCTTTACACTGTCAAATAAAGGAGAAAATGCCACACAATAAAATCTTTACATCTGTTGTCTCATAAAATACCCAGCAAATTAGGGTGAGCACATCTCATGGTAATTTACAAGGTTACAGGGTTCATTTGGTTGCACAATGAAATGTAAGTTATATCCCCGTTACGCCACACACACACACACACACACACACACACAAAACCACAAAAATAATAAAAACAATAGAAACCTTGAGTGGTGAGGAAAACATCCTTTTAGGGAGAAACCTTGGACACACCCAGGCACTTGGTGGGCGGTTGCCTGACGTCGGTTGAAGGTACAATGAACAGTGGCAATTATATTTACAAGAAAGATAATGGAGCTATAACTAGAAATAATAGTTGTAATAGTTAATAATGGCGTAGCAGGGCGCTGAGCAGGACCACGGCGACCGCTGCAAAAATGATTTAGGTGCCACCCTAATCCAAGGAAAGCTGCGCGGCGAGATAACATAAGGACTCTACGGGGAATAAGTTCCCCAGAGCTAAGTTGGTAACAAGCGTTTCTGGGACATGAATGCACACAGATGTCTCTGCATTTAACTCATCCTAAGCATTAGGAGCAGTGGACAGCCACGTACAGCGTCTAGGGAGCAGCCTGGGTTTCAGAGAGACAATCTTGTGGTTGAGGCTGACCCACTCTACCTCTGAGCCACAGCCACCCCAGCACTAGGCAAGGCAAGGCAAGGCAAGGCAGCTTTATTTGTATAGCACATTTCAGCAACAGGGCAATTCAAAGTGCTTTACACAAAATCATTAAAACAGATAAAACACAAGTACAAACAGTTAAAAGTCATAAGCATTAAAAATCAATAAGACACATGAATAGACAGTTAAAAACAAAATAGAAACATTAGGACACATAAAACACAAGAATAAAAGTTACAGTGCAGCATAAGAAAGAAATGAGCATTAATTTAAAGAAAGGCAGCATCAAAAAGAAAGGTCTTCAGCCTTGATTTAAAAGAACTGAGAGTAGCAGCGGATCTGCAGGTTTCTGGGAGTTTATTCCAGATATGAGGAGCATAGAAACTGAAAGCTGCTTCACCCTGTTTAGTTCTGACTCTGGGGACAGAAAGTAGACCTGTCCCAGATGACCTGAGAGGTCTGGGGGGGTCATAGTGTAGTAGCAGATCAGAAATGTATTTTGGACCTAAACCGTTAAGGGATTTATAAACTAGCAAGAGTACTTTGAAATCAATTCTTTGAGACACAGGAAGCCAGTGTAAAGACTTCAGAACTGGAGTGATGTGATCCAGTCTCTTGGTCTTAGTGAGGACCCGAGCAGCAGCGTTCTGAATCAGCTGCAGCTGTCTGATTGATTTTTTAGGGAGACCTGTAAAGACCCCGTTACAGTAGTCAAGTCTACTGAAGATGAAAGCATGGACCAGTTTTTCCAAGTCCTGTTGACACATAAGTCCTTTAACCCTTGATATGTTCTTTAGGTGATAGTAGGCTGACTTTGTAATTGTCTTAATGTGGCTGTTAAAGTTCAGGTCTGAGTCCATGACTACACCCAGATTTCTGGCTTTGTCTGTTGTTTTTAACATTGTTGTTTGAAGCTGAGCGCAGACTTTTAATCGTTCCTCTTTTTTTCCAAAAACAACTACCTCAGTTTTTCCTTCATTTAATTTCAGAAAGTTCTGGCACATCCAGTCGTTAATTTGTTCGATGCAGTTAGTCAGTTTTTGTATTTGACTATAGTCCCCTGGCGATAAGGTTATGTAAATTTGTGTGTCATCCGCATAACTATGGTAACTTATTGTTTTTCTCCATAATCTGAGCCAGTGGAAGCATGTAGATGTTAAACAGAAGAGGCCCCAGAATGGAGCCTTGCGGAACTCCGCACGTCATATTTGTACGCTCAGATGTATAATTACCTATTGACACAAAGTAATCCCTATTCTTTAGGTAGGATTCAAACCAGTTTAGTACTAAGCCAGAAAGTCCTACCCAGTTTTCCAATCGGTCTAGTAATATGTCATGGTCGACCGTGTCAAATGCAGCACTGAGATCAAGTAATACTAAGATTGAAATTTTGCCACTATCTGTGTTAAGGTGGATGTCATTAAAGACTTTGACAAGAGCCGTTTCAGTGCTGTGGTGTGGTCGGAAACCCGACTGAAAGGTATCAAAACTGTTGCTTAGTGACAAGAAATGGTTGAGTTGTTGAAAGACTACTTTTTCAATGATTTTACTTAAAAACGGAAGGTTTGATATTGGCCTATAGTTGCTCATTAGTGACTTGTCTAGGTTGTTCTTTTTTAAAAGTGGCTTGATTACTGCAGTTTTCAGGGCCTGTGGAAAGATACCTGAAAGAAGAGATGTGTTCACAATCTGTAGAAGATCAGAAGTCAAACAATTGGAAACATTTTTGAAAAGTCCCGTTGGTAGAATATCAAGGCAACAGGTCGAGGTTTTCAGATGTTGAATAATGTCCTCCAGGTTTGTATGGTTGATTGTGTGAAATTCTGTCATATTGGAACTAGTTTTGCTTGAACACTGTGACAACACATGTCCTGAACTTGATATGGGTTGATCTCTGAGCACCACCCTGCAAGATTGTTAATTTCCTTGTGATATGAAGTGAAAATCAGCTAATGATGGTAGTGTCATCCACAATCTTAACAGCAGAGTTCTCTTCATGTCAGGATACGTATGAATGGGGTGAATGGGTTCCTGTAGTGTGTAAAGTGCTTTGAATGGTTGCTAAGACTAGATGCAGTCACTTTAGTAAATATTGGTGAGATTGTTGAGGTCATTGCTTGTATTGGGCCTTGTGTCTGTCCCAACACTTTGAACCCTGGAAGATATCACAGCAACTAAGCACATGATATTTGGTATGGATAATCGTAGTTGGTGACTACTAGACCATCAATTAAACCTGTTCACTTCTACACGAAAAATATGATGAAACAAATGATATAACAATATAAATTTTTTCAGTCAGAGATTTTGCCATACTATACATATATTTTATATCTCCCTTAAATCTAGGGTTGTATTGTACAATTGTACTTTTTGGGCCCATGTCATTTTCTCTAGTGCTACATTGTTGTGGTGTGGGCCTGATGACAGTATGTTTGTGGGATGATTGAAGCTGCAAGGGGCAATATACTCTGTGTATTTGAAACCTTTTTAACTGTACATGTCTTCTGTCTAAACTGTCCTCTGTTAACCTGTCAAATGCAGCTGTCCAATACAATATAAAGGTGCTTTAGACTAATTCTAATCCTAACCATATCCTTGCTACTAACTTGGATTCTACTCATCAATTAACTGTTCATTTGAATACAAAGTTATCTTTAAATCTGGCAATATTCCTTGAGCACCAACATAATGTCACACCTACTGTGTTACTTTATTGTAATTTCTCTCAATGCTCCTCTGTGTTTTCCTTAACTGAGACTTTCAGGTATCTTCTGATTTTCCTCAAGTTTGTCCAGGCCGTCATTCCCACAATAGAATATGACTACACGAGACACTTCACCATGTAGTTTCAGAAATCACCATCTCTTAATGCAACATGGGAAAGATCAGCTCTTCTGCCTCTGTGATCAGATCTGGTCTGATTACAACCAGTTTGTTGAGTGTTTGTTTTACTCTGAGACACTTTGCGTGGGCACAGGACATTGAGGAATGTTGAAGGTATGTGGCTAAACTGTTCTAACATTTTGGGAAACAGACTTGTTTTTATGAAACCCAGAGTCAGATATGAAGACCAATGTTGGTTTTATCTGTGTGTATTCAGTACAGTTACATGTGTTCTGTCTAACTGTTGCTAGTCTAGCTATGGTATGAAACACGCAACTTTCATCAAAGTCAGAGATGTCTTATTTTCATGTATTGTTTAATTTCATCTGTTGCAAAATAGAAATGTGAAAAAAACAGGCTTGGATGTATTGGAACTAGCTATCTAACAAGTTGTTGAACTATGTTTTTTTTAAACTTTTGACAAAGCTAGCTAGTTTTTACTTCCAGTCTTAACTACGTCCTGGACACCTCTGTACTGGATACACAAAAATGAAACTTAGGTCCTTATTATCTGACTCTGGGCTGCAGACAAGGCTTCGTACCAAAGTTAGACTGTACATCTGATGTTTCTCTACAGGTTTAATGTTGTGACCACAGTGTGGTGAGCTCATAAATTCCTTGTTAAGCTTTTGATGCTGTTATTAAAATTCACCCCATTCCACACTGCTTTGCTCCTTGAAATGTACAAGTCTTTTTCAAAAAAATAAATGAAGCCTGGTCATGCAAAGGGTCAGCTTCTTGAGTTATTAGAAATTAGATGGGTTATAGCAGAACAAGCTGGTTTAGCAGATTTTTTTTTTTACCATTGCTGGAAACCAGGTTGATGAGTGAACAGTGAAACTTAACAGTATATTTGTGGGCCATAAAACCAAAACAATAAGCATGCCCTGTGGACCTTCACTGCCTTTTGTTATCTGTTTATGTACAGTACATCATTTTCCTGTACAACTACAAATAATATTCAGAAGAAAATATTTCAAATCTGTGGATTTGGACTTGGACAACTATAGGTATGAAATTAGTTTTCTTGCTATCATCACTGTCTAAAATGTATCTGTACCTAATAGCAGCATTGATAGAAGTTTCTTGATTAACAAAACTGTTCCCATGCCTTATTACAGTTGTTATTGCTTCCATTCAGATGCACTTTGTAGAAGGCATGGCTGAACCTCAATATTGCAAATCAGCTGTGTATGCCAGTTTGTCTTAATACTTCATTCTCTGAATGTATTGATGGCCGGGCCTTTTTCTTTAACCCATTGTTCTTGTGTTTGGCTCATATGGTTTTTGTGCTTTACTTCAACTGGACAATTTTCCCCCTGTAGCTTGTCAACATCTTGAGACGGATTGTCTTGTTTCTACAAGCATGGTGTATTACTACCTTCTGTGTCTAAGAGCAGTGTGAAGGTTGGCTTTATCTATTGTGTGGCATTTTCACAAAACAAATGAATTTTATTGTCACAAGCCTCTTTGTGTACTTCAATAAAATATTCAATGAATTTCTGGTCTTTTTTGTTAAGATTTTGAATTATAAACTATTTTGGCTTTATACAGTAAGATGTGTTTGGCAATAATTACACAATTAAATTAAACCTGCTTGCTTATTTTACTTGTCAATTCAATTTTATTTATAGTATCAAATCATAACGAGTTATCTCAAGACACTTTGCAGATAGAGTAGGTCTAGACCACACTTTAATTTATGAAGACCCAACAGTTCCAATAATTCCCCCAGAAGCAAGCATTTAGTGCAACAGTGGTGTGGAAAAACATCCTATAGTGGTTCGTGGCAAAGCAGGGGATTACAAGGCGTAACAAGGCACTGCAGGGTATATAGTAGCAATAAAGATAATAGACCACAGCAGCAGCTGCTAGTGCAGGGTGGGATGTCCACAACAGCAGGACCACAACAGCAGCTGCCAAAATCAATGCTCCTGAACCACTGAATCTGCAAGGCAAGAAAGCATGAGGACTCCGAGGAATAAGCTCCCTGGAGCAAGGTTAGTAACATGCATTAAAGGGACATGAATGCAAACAGATGGAGACAGAGAGGAACTTAGTATGTCATATGAAGCCCCCCGGCAGTCTAAAACTATAGTAGCATATCTAAGAGCTGGTCCAAGGCAAACTTGGGCCAGCCCTAAGTGGAAGCTTTATCAAAGAGGAGAGTTTTAAGCTTAAATGTTGAGATGCCTCCCAAACCCAGATCGGAAGCTAGTTCCACAGGAGAGGAGCCTGATAGCTGAAGACTCTGTCCCCCATTGATTCTACTTTAACTTGGTTGGATTAAATATTCACTCTGTATTGCCTGCTGGTCTAGTCTCCTGATGTGACTTGCTCAGTGGTAACACTTGAACATTTTTGTGCACGAACATTAAGCAAAGCGCATTAATCAATATAGAGTTTCCCAAATATTACAAACCAAATGCTATTTGTGTATTTCTTGGGGAAGGTAGGTTCTACCTACAATGGTTAGGTAGGCCAACACAAATGACAAAACACCTATGCAGGAAAACCAGCAATACTATAGTAGACCTTTGTTTTTGTTTTTCATTTTATTTTTGGGAAATTGGAAAACAAAAACTTGTAATGTCTTCCAGAGAACTTGTTTTACTCCTTTCCTGTTGCTCTATGTTTAGACCAGCTGGTGGCGGTAGTGTACAAAGCCTGGTCATTAACGTCCTCCCCACCAGGGAAGAAGCAGTGTGTGAGCAGCATATTAACACAGATTCTCTCTGTACTGTAATAAGCAGTAGGTAATTGTGGAGCCGAGGCAATGCTGGTGAGTCCAACATGTCTGTGCTCAACCCAACTCTTCTGCTCTGTGTGTATGGCTTCTTTTCCAATCTCCGGCCATCGGAGCCTTTCCTCACTGCCTACCTCATGGGACCAGACAAGAACCTGACAGAGACTCAGGTGAGTTAGGACAGAGACTCAGGTGGGCGCTGCCAGCTGCTTACAAGACCTTGCGTCACATTTTAACTTAATAAACATGTGTAATGTTACAGAATGCAGCAGAATGATACACAAACTGTGCCTCCTATTTATCAATCATTCGATTTGAAAAAAAAAAAAAAAATTAGATGAAACTTTGAATTAAGTTGTCAATTTCTTTAATCTGTCCTAGTAATAAAAAAAAATGTTAAAGGGCTCATCTGCCACACAAAAGTATCCTAACTAAGTGCTTATTATCACTCTTCAGCACTGATGTTGACACTTTTAATCAATGTTTTTAATGTTTTTAATGTTTTTTTACTTTTTTTGTCCCTTTTTTCAACACTTTTGACTCTTTTTTTCAGTGTTTGTCACTTTTTTGTCGTTTTCAACACTCAAACAAACTTATTAACTTTAGTTTTACAGTTATATTTGAATTTATGGTCAATCAACCTCATTTATAAGAAATTATACCTAATGTTTGAGGTAGAAATCAGAAATTTAAAATTAAAGGAATGTATGTTGATGGATAATTACAGACTGGAATATGTCAACTTTTACTCAATACTATTTATAGTTAATACTACTTTTTCAAATGGTATAAAATTGAATGAGACACCCCAAAATGAATGAAAGTAGACATTTGTACTTGCCAGAGAGCGTTGTGTGGAATCATCATGTTATTTTGGGTAGTTAAAAAGAACATTGATATAGGAAAATGGGTCAATTTGACCCGAGGACAATATGAGGGTTAAGGGAAACTTAAAGCTGGAAACATAACTTATGGCGGTTTTCCGTGGTATCTACTTGACTCGCCTCGGCTCTACTCGCCTTTTTTGGTTTTCCATTACGAAAAAAAGTCCCTGGGACCTGCTACCAGGTACTTTTTTTAGTACTACCTCAGTCGAGGTTCCAAGCGAGCCGAGGCGATACCAAAAGGTGACGTGAAAACCTGCAGACTGCTGGTTGGTCGGATCACTACGTTGTTAGCAAACAAGAGTGCGGAGTGTGTGTCCAGAACAAACGGGACATTTAAAACAAATCTAGCCGGACACCGACAGATTATCCACTCTCTGCACTATTCTCACTTTTCAACTGTTCGGGCTACTAGCGGCTTCATGTCGTTTCCAATATTGCACACTGTTACTTTAAAAAAACAAGACAATATATATAAGAAAAGTTTTTATTTAGCTTTTCAAGTAGCGCATCAAACCCTCCCGTACATCCCGGTCTTCTTCCTCTGCACCCTGTGACAGTGTCCCCGCCGGCTCTGCTGTCCCAGATGCATCCCAGTCGTTGTCATAAGACTGTCCGTGACTCTCATAAAGATTATACGAAGCCCAGTAGTCAGAACCAGAGGTCTCACCGGTCGGACATCGCCCACCGGACGGTCTGCGGCGGTGACTTTACAAAGCGTGAATGCTCTGAAAACACAAACAGTACACAGCAGACATGTTGGTGTGTAATCATGGTTGCTAAAGTTCATGTACTTTATATAGCGTCTAGTAAATACTGACTGCGACGCTGAACACATGCAAATGTTAGCTAACGTTACCAGGAAACTTAACTTACCCTTTTGTGTCGGCGAACAACCGTCGTGTCGACGTCTGAACTCCGTCAGAATTCCCAAACTCGCGTTTTTTTAGCGGTGATTTTTGTTGCTTCCTTCAGCTTCTTTTGAAACAAAACATTTCATCTGGCCGCGGCGAGTTTGCGACGTGCTGTTGTGAGTTGCGCTGAAAATTACGTCATCACGCGTTGCTATGGTGACCAGCCACGCTGAGGCTGTACTCAATCGGCAATGGAAAACGGACGAAGAATGGGCCGAGCCGAGCCGAGCCGAACCGAGGCGAGCCGAGGCGAGCCGTTACCAGCAGTGGAAAAACGCCATTACATTGCTGAGTGACTGATCCTCAGTTTGTTTTTTTAACCTTTTACTCTTTTGAAAGCGTCTCAGTCATTAAGGTAAATTATTATGTCTATAACACACTTTTAGATTTACGAAAGCTTTTTTGTTTTTCTGAGAACACAATAAAAAGAGATTTTACTGTTTTTTTTTCAAATGTGGACAACATTAGACCAGGTCCAGATCTAAAACCACTAGACCTACTACTAGACTTGTCAAATCTGGACTACTTTATTCCAGAGAAGCTTAATATTCTTAAAAACAGTTTCAGATTTGTGAAAGCTTTATTCTGTTAGTGAACATCCAATAAAGGGGGATTTCACAGAGTTTCTTTCATATGCAGACCACGTTAGACCAGGTCCAGATCCAAAACCACTATACCTAGACTTGTCGAATCTGGACTAAATCACCTCAGAGAGGCTAAAGATTTTAAAAAATATAGTTTCAGATTTGTAAAAAAACTTTTATTCTATTTGTAAAAGTGCAATAAAGGGAGATTTCCTTGTTCTTTTTCATAAGTAGACCACATAAGACCAGGCCCAGATCAAAAACTACTATACCTAGACTTGTTAAATCAGGACCAAACTATCCTAGATTCTTTAAAACACAGTTTCAGATTTGTGAAAGCTTTATTCTATTTGTGAAAATGCAATAAATCACGATTTTAGTTTTTTTCATATGTAGACCACATTAGATCAGGTCCAGGTCCCAAAACACTATACCTAGACTTCAAATCTGGATCTTACTGTGGTCTAACTGTTAAATCTCGTAGAGCGGTAGTGGTAGTGTGCACATCCCCACCGGTGAGGTGCAGGGCAAAATAAAGCTGGATACAACTGAAAAATTGGACACCCATTTGTTAGCAGATTGAGATATGATAGATAGATAGATAGATAGATAGATAGATAGATAGATAGATAGATAGATAGATAGATAGATAGATAGATAGATAGATAGATAGATAGATTTGATTGATCCAAAAAAAATGGGAAATTCCAGTGTTGCAGCAGCAAAATCAGACACACAGCACACATACAGAATATACATGAAATAACTGGATACAGTATGCATGAAATAATAATAAGATAGAATATAGTTTAGTTTACAAATAGTTTAAAATATATACAAGTTGGGAATAAAAATGTACAACTGTTTAACTAGTATTGATGAAGCTGCATATAAACCTATTGTACTAGGTTTATTTCTAACATTATTCTATCAACAGACATTTACATCGATAGTGTGGCGTTATAATTTATTTGCCTTTGGTGTACTGTGGAGTGGGTTTAATGGCAGGCTAGCCGATACTGTTGACTAGCCTAGCACCAGCAAACTCTGCTGGAAGGACTGGTTGAAAAGTGTTAAAGTGTCTCCACTGACAAAAAAAACACACTGGCTAACTTGGAAATAAGGTCTTACGTCCAAAATTCTGAACCACCCCTTAAAAAAGTTGTATTGCCTATGATAGGAATGATTTCTTGTAGCGGTCCGTGCGATATTGAAGCTGTCAGAGCCTCTTAGAGGTGGTGCTCCTCTGTTGGACCAGTGTGGGAAATAGAGTCTGCTGATCCCCTTCTTGTAAACAGCAGTGCTGATGATTTTCTAGTTCAGCCTGTTGTTGAAGTTGACACCCAGGTATCTATACTTCTCCACCATGTTGGATGCAAAGGGGTTGCAGAGCCGTTCCCTTTCTCCTGAAGTCAATCACCATCTCTCACATCTTTTCCACGTTCAGCACCAGGTGATTCTTACCAGACCACTCCACAAAGTCATCCACCAGTGCTCTGTACTCTCCCACCTATCCATCCCTTATACACCCAACAACTGCAGAGTCATCAGAAAACTTCTGTAGGTGACATGACTCTGAGTTGTACTGGAGGCCTGTGGTGTATAAGGTGAACAGAAAAGAAGTCAGCGCAGTCCCTTGTGGGTCCCCCGTACAGAACACGGTTCAGACGGACAAACCTGTGGTCTGTCTGTCAGGTAGTCAGTGATTCAGGAGACTGTGGACGCACCGACACCCATCATCCCTACCTTCTCACCTAGTAGCAGTGGCTAGATGGTGGAGAATGCACTGGAGAAATTTAGAAAAAAAGTGATTCTCACAGTGCCACCACCACCATCCAGATGCGAGGAGCTCGCTCCAGAAGACAAATGACAGCGTTGTCCACTCCCTCATTGTTCTGTTGCAGACTGGCCTCCAGCTTCCTCCTGTAGGAGTTTTTACACTCCCTCGGTTTATCCCACAGTTTGTGCTGTACTTCCCCTAGCTCCTGTCTGTCTCATGACCTGAAAGCTTTCTTCTTCTCATTAAGAAGGACTTTCAGGTCACTGGTGGTGGATCACCAGGCTTATGGTTGGGAAAACAGTGTATAGTCCGGAGGGCATGGTGATGTGATGCAGTCTGTCATGTTATTGATGTCCTCCCCATGTGGCTCAGAGAGCACGCCCCAGTCTGTAGATTCAAAGCGGACCTGCAGTGCCTCCTCAGCCTCCTGGGTCCACCTCCTCACAGTCCTTGTGTGGACAGGCTGCCACTGGACAAGAGGAACATACTTCGGAGACAGCAAGACAAGGTTGTGATCTTATTTGCCAAGGGAGGGGAGGGCAGTGGCACTGTACACGTCCTTGGCATTTGCCAGAGTATTATTGTCTCTTGTGGGGAAGTTAATATATTGTTGAAAGTCTGAGAAGGATTTACCCAGTGAAACATGATTAAAATCCCCAGTGATAACCAGGAAGGCATTGGGCTGCTCCGTCTGGAGTTGTGAGACAGTGGTGTGAATGACATCAGCAGCTGCAATCAGCAGATCACTATGTCGGACATAAACTCTTAAATATTATGAAGGATTGTGTGGAATGTGTTAAGAACCCCCCAAGATTGTTCTAGAAATCTTCTTCAGAGAGAAACCCTTTGGATTTCAATACAATCTCTCCAAACAGCTCAAATGAAGAATTTGATATAAATGATGTCTTTTCTTGTGATATTTTGTGAGGGATTTATCTAATGTGACAAATTGTGTCAATGTGGGATAGTGTAGTTATTTTATAAGTTAGGCTTTTGGCCAGCTTTTCATTTTTTCAATGTCTCTGTGCATATTATGTACAAATTTATCACTAATGGTTTTATGTGGTGACTATAGGCTTTTGTAATTAGCCTTGGTATTTGTAGTTAGTTTAAATGAGCTCAGCTGACCAAGGCCTTGGTAATTTAGTTTAAAGGAGCTCAGCTGATGCATGATCAGCTGACCATGTCTGTGCCCTATGTATGCTTGAGCCACTGTTGAATGCCATTTGCCTGAGGAACACCCAGCAGGGTCGAAACGTTGCAGCACAATAAATGTATGGGAGTATTAGTGTGGGCATTTCTTTTTTTATTTTATTTAAGTTGAACTGTAAAATCTCTCTTTATTGCGTTTTCATAAAGAAAATAACGCTTTCACAAATCTAGAAGTGCGTTTTAGACATAAATCATAATTTACCTATATGACTAATGAACTTTCAATAGCCTACAGTAAGAGGTTTGAAAAATGGAGGGTCAGTCACTCATTAATGTAACTTATGTTTCCTTGCAGAATCGGACGCTGTGAATCGGAAGCTAACTTCAGCTTTAAATTTCCCTTAAATTTCCTCTTAACCGCCGAATTGGAAGCTGTGAGTCAAAATTCAAGTTCAGCGTTGTTTATGAGAGTGAAACACCTGTTTCTTGGATTTAATGCTCAAACCAACCAGAGAGAAGGTGAATTTCTCAGTAACCTTCAGGAGAGTTAACTCTCATGTGCTGCAAACAGTTTACACTTAGAGGATAAATCCATTAAACTCGGTAGAGTCCATTCTCGTTTGTCTCACTTAGTATGGAAGTTGGGGCCCCTGGATGGACAGTTTTTCCATTAAACATATTTAAAGGAACTATGCAGTGTTTTAGCTTAATTTACCTCAACTGAACAGCTTTGGAGTCCTTGGAATGGCTACATGACTTTTGTTCGAGTTGAATGGTGGTTGTCTCACTCCCTATCACGTCACACTATTGTAATGGCTAAACCGGCAAAAAATGGAGAAAGTGGAAAATGGCAGACTGACCGAGCGAGGATTCAGACACAAGTAAAATAGGAGCGGCCAAATCAATTCCAAAGCTGTAGGGGGGGCTCCATAGAGAAACCTGCGAGCAAAAAGCAAAGAAATGGCTAAAACTGCATAGTGCCCCTTTTTAAAATACGTATTTTAGTTTGAGTGTTTTTGAAATTTGTATTTTGCTGGCCAGAAAAAACACATGAGCATTTGTGTATTTGAAATACTTTAAATGCATGCTACTTTTTTACGTTTTCTTCTCAAATGTAGCCAAATTCAGTGCTTACCTTTTACATTGATTACACTGTTATGGCTTTACTTTTTCATTTAGGTGCACCGAAAATAATTACCGCACTTATGTTTCCGCAATTATACTTTCTAAGCATTATTATACTGTCTTAAGTGTTATTACCATATTTGTGCTTCTTGTATATGTACATAATGCTACCAGGTTATAAAATTACTAACTTACTAACTAAAAGTGTGTGATGTGTGGCGGTGATGCACGCAGTCTGACCGTTTATAACTAGGGATGTCCCAATCAGCTTTTTTTACCTCTGATCCAATTTTTAAAAATACTGAATAACTGCCAATACCAAGTCCCAAGCCAATAGACTTTGTTATGGTTTGGGGTTTTGGTCGGGATTATTTTTCCCTGGCCTTGTGTTTGTGGCTCGGTGTTTCCACGGTAAGCGTCTGCTTGTTCTACTTCCTGTTTTGTTTTGGTAGTATGGTTTCCTGTCTTGTCTAGTCTTGTCTAGCTTTGCTTTGTGCCAATCTAATTGTCCTGCCCCGCCCTAATGTGATTCACCTGATGTCTCACCTGTTCCCTGTTGCCTCGTTACCTCTTGTATTTAACCCCAGTGTTCCCTTTGTCCCTTGTCAGGTCTTTTTGCCTCGTACGTGTGGAAGTCTGTGTTCCTGTCGATGTGCCTTGTATTCTTGCGTGGTTCTCCTTTTGATGTCTCTCCTGCAGATTTCCCTCCTTGTGAGTTCCCCGTGAATGTTATTCCCAGTGATCCCTCCTCTTCGTGAGTGTTTTTGCCAGCCCTTAAGCTTCTGTTTTGTTTTTCCCCTTACCTTGGACTTCTCCTGTTTGTGTGGACTTTATGTTTTGAAATTTCCAGCATCCATTTTAGCAAGAAATACAGTAAAAAGGACAGTATAGAGATAACAGTAATAATAATAAGAAGAAGAAGGAACATTCGGCTGTAAAAGGACATTAACCATAAAATATCAGTCAAAAATATCAGTGCAAGTACGGGTGTGTATGTATATATTTTCTTTTTTTGTTGTCTCTATACTTTTAGTTGCTCAGATAACAGAGCTGCACACCGTCTTATTGTTTACAAAAATAACTTAAGTAAACAAACTAACATGTGTTACCCTTAATACATTTAACACAATGCAGCAAATGAGTCTTTTCTCCCAACGCCAACAGTTCGCTTTAGGATCCCAGCAAACCCCCAACCAAAACAAACTGTCTCGAACTAAATTTAGCGACTCTTTAATAAGTCTTTGATTTTCTTCTCGTTACCAACTTCGGCTCCATGAAATAACAGCCTGTAAGCGTAGTTTCCTGGTGGAATTTATGTAAGAATTGGAGGAATCTGCTTCTGTAAAATGTACAGCTAAGGACTTTTTGACTTGTTGCTAAGGGCTGGCAAGCTACAAGACCCCCTCTGGACAGACACTGGTGAGTGGCAGTGCGCCATCTTGGTTTGAAAGTGCCGGCATCCATGCAGTCTGGTGGTGTTTCTATCAGGGCTCTTGTGATTAAAGGCAGCAATCACTACAACCTGATGTAAATGATTGGAGTAAGGTAATTGTGGTAAATTCATCCCGATCAATTTGAAAATACCCACATAGGTTACAATCTGACACTTGGGATAGGACATCCTTAGTGACAATTTGTCGTCAGTTGTCTGTTACAGCTGAATCAAGCTACTTACCCAAATCCATATTAAGGTCCATGTTTCAATCCCTTAACAAAACTATTGTTTTGTAGATTGCTTCAAAATAATACAGCTGTGTCTTGTAAAAGGCTCAGTCCTTTTTTTTGTGTTTTGTAACACTAGCCCCAACAGGCAAACTTGCCCCAGAGAGAATAATCCCTCATTAAAAATGGTTAGATCCTTTGGAATTTCTGGTTAATCCTTTAATAATTACCTCCGCCAAGTTGTAAGCTGGCCTAGACTAAAACGAGCTGTAATATTTTTTTTGTCCTGAAAGACCAACGCTAGCCCTTACTAAGGTGGCAAATAACTGTCAGGATATCCATGCTTTGTGCGGTATCTAAAGTGTAAAAGCGCTATGAGTAGTCGTTAAGACTAGAAAAGCGCTGTACAAGTACATCTGACTGGAAAATATTTCGGTTCCCATGAAATATTAGGCCAATTGACGAGATGGTGAAGCTCTAAGGCTGTCAAATCCAATTTTGGGAAAGCCACACCATAAATCCCATTGACCTGAATTTTTACACATAACTCCAGCTCAATCTGCTTTACAAAAAAGCCTCTTGAACCATGAAAACACAACAAAAACACAAACACTGTGCTCAAATAGTCCAAAAATGACCTCCTTTGTCCTTTACTAACAACTTTTCCTTAACCCCACAGGGGTGAGACATATCTCACAGAAAATATCCTGTGAATGAAATTGTAGTGAATCTGCTGATGGTCTGGATTACGTGACACTTCATTGTTAGACCATACATCATGCCAGTTAAAATTGATACTCAGGTCTGGGCAATCGTGTTCCCAGACCCTCTCAATAGGGAGGTCAAAGTTGAACGGTATTGCCAAAAACTGATAGAGCCCCAATACCATACCACACGTTTTTGGCTGTTCAGTAAATAGTTTCCGGATAGGAAGGATGGGCAAAGATCTCTGCCAGGGGACATCGGATGCCTCGAGTGCTGATCTTAACTGAAGGTAAAAGAAAAATGAGGAACGTGGTAGACTTTTTGGAAGTCAGAAAAAGATAACAAACCAACCTCATTGTAAATGTCTTTTAGATAATGAACCCCCCTCTGTTCCCACTGTTAGGGTGACCATATTTTGATTTCCAAAAAAAGAGGACACTCGGCCGGCCTCAAAACAAAAATTCAGACAGGCTTCTCAGACGTTAATGAACATGCTTTATTATGCCTCAATGGTATAAAAATAACTTATGTAATAAAATATACAACCTGTAAAAAAAATAATAGCTCTTTTCAAATAAATAAACATTAAATAATGACTAAATATGACCTATTCTGTGTCAGTTTAAAAATCCAGCTTCAAATAAATATCTCTTAAAACCTTTTCAATGTAATAAGATGAGGTTTTTTGGTGTCCATGTGAGCTTTGAGATCTCCAGCACCTTTTGTTAGACACTGAAACATTTGTGCTAGCTTTGCACATGGTGCACTCCGCCTCCCACTTGTCCCGACTGGACAGTTCAACTGTGAAGCTGCACTTACGCTTCGCATTTTGTGTGCAATGCTGTTCCGCTGTCTGATCTGCTCCCTGTATGTGTGCGTTGCAGAGCCGCCCACAAGGCAATCTCTAGGAAATTACATCATGAAACAAACGTAATTTCTACCCCCCCCCCCCCCCCCCCCCCCCCCCCCCACACCCCGGACAGTACGTAAAAAGTAGACATGTCTGGGCAAAAGAGGACGTTTGGTCACTATAAACCTATGTGGAGCTTTTTTCGGCCTCAAGAGTGCGGTATTAGTGAACAATGGGGGAAAGGAAAGTGTTTGTGCCGGTCACATGCTACGCGTCAATATGTTTCTACCAATCTCCAAGTTTTGATAAGATGAGAGATATTGGGGCCAAAAGATAGCTGGCACTGTTTATTAGAGATATTGGCAAAAAGAATGTCATGGAGTGACCAAAGCTCTATCATGGCACTTTATAACATACGCCAGCAAACAGATGTTTCTGAGTCAAACCAGGGAAGGAGGGGTCTTTAACACAAAGGACCAGCTATAAAGTTAAAGCCTCTCTCCCATCCTTTGATTTTGGCGGCAATGTCACCAACATCAATAAAACCAAATAGATAACACATATAGATGGCTACAGGCTTGATGGATGCAAAGTCAGTAAGATGCCTCTCAAACTCTGACAAGATGCTCTGAACATGCTCCTCCATAACGTGCACTGTCAAGCTGTGACACACCTTTACCTTGACGTTGTACTTCTGCATGCATGTGAAGTTGCGCAGGTTACCACGCAGCAGCCTGCTTGACATCAGCTGTAGCTTGCTTTTAAACGTGTTCACTGAACTCATCATGTTGACTACATCTTTACCCTGCAGCTCTAAATTCAACTGATTGAGCTCGCCAGTGAGATCAGTGAAGAAAGATGAATCTAAAAGCCACTGGTGGTCCTCTAGCGATAACCAGGAAGGATTCACTTTCTTTGCACAATGCAATGAACCCCCTGGTGCGGCCAATCAGAGCAGGCTGCACCATCAGTTGTGATGGAGATCAGCTTGAGCGGCAGTTTTGTCTCGCTAACAAATCCCATGAAAGCAATAAAAATATGCAGGATTTGTTTACACTATTGTATGCAGTAAAATGTTTCAATGCACTGTGGGCTAAATTTTTTTCTATATCAAAATCATAATGGTAAATTTGTGGAGGACAATCTTGAGATGAAGTTCCCCAAACGTGGTGCCATTGAAACAAAAATGTGGGAGGAGATAGGTTTAAGACGTTTGGCAAAAAGGAGAGTGATGGACTTCAAAATTGCCACTAGGTAAAAGCAGAGTGTAGTTTCTGCTCTGTTGGTGCTACGTTTTGGCATAAGTTGTCGTATAGCTTATACAGCTGATTTTTTTTTTTTTTTTTTTTTATGAATCTTTAAAGTTTAGAATTTTAGAAGGCTGTTATAGCGCCACCATCAGGACAATTGGCAAACAAATCCCACTGAGTTTGGCATAGGACTGGAGTTTTTGTGCATGGGAACATAGATTTCTAAGGAAGAAGAAGAATCCTTGCAAAGACAATAGGGTCCACGCACCTAAGCTGCTAATTAGGTAAAGACAACACCGGTGCAAGGAGAATCCGACAGCCCTTACACTAAGCTATGTAATTATGCAACGGCTGACGTTATTGATAGGGGTCTGCTGTGTTAAAACTACACTGTTCCGGAGGTGGACTAAAGAGAGAGTATCTGGAAATTCTTCCATGTCCGTTTTCACTGTGTTAAATCGTGTCAATTTTTAAAGACAAGACTCATACATTATAGTAATACATACTAGCAATAATTTATTTGGGTGGGTGTATGAATTGACTCAGATGCCGTCAGAGCCAATGCATGTATATTCAGACGATTTTCATACTTTTTTACATGTTCAAAATAATATAGTTGTAGCAAGTATGGAAATGTTTTTATTCCACCAAATATCCCTAATTTTACTGTGTATTCTTTTTTGTTTTGTTTGTTTGCTCTTTATTTGATGAAGGGACTGTTTATGTATTTTACATGAGAAATGCGCCCTCTGCTGGGCTTTTGGGAATGTACAGTTTGTTTTCCCGGCTCTTGTCAGACAATGTTGGCCAAGAGCGGTAGGCAGCTTGTGTAGCGTGAGGCAGATGTGTTAAATACAATGTTCAATGTTTAAGTGTTAGGGTGATTGTGATTAGAATAGATTTGTAGCAGTTGTACTGCTTCCTTCTCCTGTGTATTTTTGTGTACTGTTCAGTTCTGAGTGTGAGCTAGCTTACATGCTATGTTTTCACACATATCTGCGTTGGGAGTCTCCATTTTGTGTCCTGCATTGCGCCTGTATATGTATTTGTAGTGGCAATCTGTCCACAAACAATGCCACTGGGTAATATCTGAAGCCATTTCCAACTCTTGCTGTTGCAAATAATGAGGTCCGCCGTCGTCGTACGTTTTAATCCTTTATTACACGAAAGTTTGAATAAAAGCACATACAAAAAGAATAACTTGGGTAATTAAAAGCCGAGAACGACAAGATCTAAAAACATTACTCTCCCACAGCTGAGGTTGAAAAACTGTGTGGCTTCCCGGATCCAGATTCCCATCCACCTCACCTGTGATTCAATTTATAAACTCTAATTAGAACCCACAAACAGGTGCGCAGGTGACGTAACAAACAATTACCTACACAGACCAATCGCCCACACCCACACCACACGCATAAGAAACTTAAATAGCCAAATTGGCCATTACACACCGGCCCCTAATTGTTACTGTATAATAACATGACAATTCCCACATTAGTAATGGAGCCAATGATGAAATTAATCAATGTCCATAGTGTACATGTGCATTTTTAGTCAATGTTCATGTCCAGTAAGTATTCATGGAGTAGGTAACCCCAACGTAGCGATTTCTGCTTCACAAAAACCTTAATCAGCCTCCAATAGAAGACAGATCTTTGTGATTGGTCTCTCAAGTATGTTACATTTGGTCAGGACTCTAACAGATCGCACCAGTCCTTGTGCGTCTGGAAAAGTCTGCAACACTTTTCCTAATAGCCAGGATCCACGAGGAGCAATAGAGTCTGCCACAAGGACAATGTCCCCTGCAACAATGCTCCTTTTGTCCTTTGACCACCGTTGTCGCTCCTGTAGCAGTGGCATGTACTCCCGAACCCATCTGTGCCAGAATAAATCCGCGAGAAACTGAACTTGCCTCCATCGCCGTCTGGTGTACAGATCACTTGTGTCGAAAAGTCCTGGTGGTAGAGCAGGTTTGCCTTTTAACAAGAGAATATGATTGGGAGTCAGGGGTTCCAAGTCATTGGGATCATCTGAAGTTTTTGTGAGTGGACGATCATTGAGGATAGCTTCCACCTCACACAAAAGAGTTTGCAATCCTTCGTCATCTGTGGTTTGCTGATGAAGTACTGAATTCAGCACCTTCCTGATCATACGAATAATTCTCTCCCATGCTCCGCCATGATGTGAAGCACCAGGAGTATTGAAGCTCCATTTTATTCCAGATTGAAGTAAAGCATTTTGAATTTGCTTGTGGTTCAGAGCAGATAGAGCTTGTCGCAGTTCACGTTCTGCTCCAACAAAGTTTGTTCCGTTATCAGATCTGATGTGCGACACTTGGCCTCTTCTCGAAATGAATCGCCGCAGTGCATGGATGCAAGAGCTGGTGTCCAATGAGTATGCCATTTCCAAATGCACTGCCCTACTGGCCATACAAGTGAAGATAACTCCATATCGTTTGATATGACTGCGGCCTGCCTTCACTTCAAAGGGACCAAAATAGTCAACACCAACATTTGTAAAAGGTGGAAAATCTGGTTGGAGTCTTTCCCTTGGTAAATCTGCCATCTTTTGTTCTGCCAGCTTTCCCCTATAGCGTCTGCAAATAACACAGAAAGAGAGAATCTTTCGGGCTGCTGAATTTGCACTGGTGATCCAATATTGTTTGCGAAGTCTGGAAAGCAAATGATTTCTTCCACAATGTCCCAATTGCTCGTGAATGTGGCGCAAAATGAGAGTTGAGATGTGTTGGTCTTTAGCAAGAATGACTGGGTGTTTCATACCATCAGGCATTGCCGCTTTACTGAGTCTTCCACCCACTCTCAAGAGCCCATTTTCCAGCAGTGGGTCAAGTTTGTAAAGCTGACTACTTTTCTTAACTCCAGATGTTCCACTTTTCAATGCAGCTATTTCATCGTAAAACTTCTCCATTTGACAGTACCTAATAATAGCACTTTCAGCGGTGTCAATGTCTTCCAGTGTCAAAGTCTGACTACCCAATGTGGCTTTGAACCGTTCCATCTCCTTCTTCACTTTGTTCTTCTGTTCAGTTATGTCGAGTCCATTCCTAGACACATAAGCTTGCATTTCCTGTCGTTTCTTACACAACAACTGCAACACCTTACTCAATTGATGAAACCACGCAACTGAGATCTTCAATCTTTTCCATGAAGAGAAGTTGTTAATCAGCTGAGTTGTTGCATTCTGTGCCTCTTTGATGATTACAGTATTCACAATAGCTTGTACTTTGACCTCTGGGTCGTCATAGCTGAGCAAAGCAGGTTCCACAATGTTAATAGGCCATTCACTTTCATTCTTGACAAGGAAGTCTGGGCCGTGGATCCATCTGCAAGATGTGAGAAGTTCCTCAGCTTTCAATCCCCGAGATGCTTCGTCTGCTGGGTTCTGTCCGGTGCTAACATACCTCCATTGGGAGACAGCAGTGGCTTCTCTGATAATGGAAATCCTATTTGATACAAAGGTGTGAAAGCGTTTTGTTTCGTTCCTGATGTACTTTAGCACGGTTGTGCTATCTGTCCAGAAGATAGAACTTTCCAGCTCTAGTTGCAACTCTGCTTTCATCATTCTGTCAACTCTAACAGCAAGTACAGCAGCTGTTAGTTCCATCCTTGGGATTGTCACTTTCTTTACTGGAGCAACTCGTGCCTTTCCTAAAATGAAGGCTAGGTGAATCTTGCCCTGGTCGTTCTGCAGCCTCAGATAAGAAACTGTGCCATAACCATCCTCACTAGCATCAGAGAAGTGATGTAGCTGGAGACTTATAAGGTTTCCAAAATCCTTTGGTTTGATGCATCTTGGCACACTGAATGCGCTAAGCTCATTTAAACCTTCCAGCCAGCTGACCCACTGCAGCTGGTAATGTTGAGGAATGAGATCATCCCAACTGTAGCTCAACCTACAGAGATTTTGCAGCATCAGCTTGGCAGGTAGAGTAAAAGGTGCTAGAAATCCAATTGGGTCACAAACTGAGCTCACAACAGACAAGATGCCTCTTCTTGTAAGTGGTCTTTCTTGTACTGCCATCTTGAACTTGAAGGTGTCAGTTTCTGCACACCATTGCAGTCCCAGTGTTCTCTCAACGGGGAGATTATCTCTGTCGAAATCCAAACCCTTCATTTCTTTGGCTCTTTTTTCTATGTCGATGGACTCCAACACTGATCTGCTGTTGCTGACCCATTTCAACAATTGAAACCCTCCCAACTGGCATACAGCTGTCAGGTCTCTCACCAGGGCCACCGCTTCTGCCTCCGACGGCATAGACTTCAAACAGTCATCTACATAAAAGTTCTGCTTGATGGTGTTGATTACATGCGCCGGGAATTTTTCTCTGTTGTCATCAGCAGTCTTTCTTAGGGCAAAACTGGCACAGCTGGGCGATGATATTGCGCCAAACAAATGAACAGTCATTCTATATTCAGAGAGACGTGTAAGTTCACCATTTGGCCACCAGAGGAAACGAAGAAAATCTGCATCTTGTGTTGCCACTTTGACTTGGTGATACATTGCCTGTATATCTGCCATCACCGCTATAGGTTCTTGACGAAACCTTATGAGAACTCCAAGCAAAGAGTTTGTCAAGTCAGGTCCCTGAAGAAGTTGACTATTGAGGGAGATTCCTTTGAAACTTGCACCGCAATCAAACACCACTCTCAAGGTTCCCTTTTTAGGATGGTGCACGCCATGGTGTGGGATGTACCAGACTTTTCCTTCTTTTCCTTCCAATTGGCGTTCTGTCACCCTCTCTGCATAGCCCTTGTCTATGACATCACCAAGGAAACTAACATAGTCCTCCTTAAACTTAGCATTTTTCTCCAATTTCCTTTTCAAGCAGAAGACTCGTTGTTCAACAACATGGCGGTTATTGGGCATGACAACATTATCCTCTCTGAAAGGTAATCTCAAGCAGTAATGTCCACTGTTAAGTGCAGCTGAACTGTTCATGATTGTTATAAAATGGAGATCTTCTCTGGACATTTCTGGCTTGTCATCTGCTGACTTTTCATTGAAGTCGTGATTATATTGCTTTACCAGTAATTCCTCTATGTGAGCAATGGTTATTCTGTTGGCTGAAATAGTGGGACAGCTGCTCTCGGTCTCACTGTCTCCTTTCACAGGTCCATTGATAACCCAGCCGAGTAAGGTTCTGACGGCATAAGGTCCTTCACCATTGCTGTGTATTACTTGCCATGGTTCCATCACTTTTGGAACATTGGTCCCAATTAAAAGCTCCACCTCAGCATCAATTACAGGAATTTCCACTGAGCTTAAGTGTGGCCAAGCACTTAAGTCTTCTTGTCGTGGAATGTTGTCCCGCGACACAGGCATCTTAGACTGGGTGTAAACTTCAGGCAGCGCAAAGTAGGTGTTACCAGTAAGAGCAGCTATCTCCAGTCCCGAGACAACATGACTGTCAACAAGCTTTTCTTGATTCATAGTCCTTAACAGAATTTTAGCCCTCCTTCCTCTGACCTTCAGCTCCCTCATGAGCCGCTCAGAGCAGAAAGTAGCTGTGCTGCCAGGATCCAAGAATGCATATGTAGTTAGCAATTTACTGCCGTTCTTTGCCTTAATCTGTACAGGCACAATTGCCAAGACACTGTCCTGTGCTCCGGCCCCTATATGGCCACATGTCTTGGGAGAAACTGCATGTCTGTTTCCTGATGCTTCCTGCTGTGTGTCCTCTGAGTTGATTTTCTTCTCCTTTGACTGGATGTGAAGGATGGTAGGATGTTTCAGATTACACAAATTGCAGGAATGACGCCTATGACAATCCCTGCTGATGTGTCCCACAGATAAACACCCAAAACAAACACCTTTCTCCTTCAGGAAGTTAATCTTTTCACTGTGCAGTAACTTCTCCATTTTGGGACACAACTCCAATTTGTGATCCTCTTCACACAGCAGACACAACACTCTTATTGGTTCATCAGGTAAGTGTTTCTCATTTTGCATTTGAGTTTCAGGTTGAGAATTGACAGCTGTGATGGAAGTAGCAAAACTGCTTCTTTTTCCTGTATAGCGTACTTGTGAGACTTTGTTTCCTTCTTTATGCTTAAGTGTTGAGGTAAATGTGTCCTGAATGTTTCCAAAGAGTGGATTGGAAGCAATAGCCACCTGCCTTTCAATTAAGTTGACAATATCAATGAAACCTGCTTGGCGACTGTGCTTCTCCTGAAGCTCATAAGCAGTGTTTCTCCATTTTTCCCTCCATTTATATGGTAGCTTCGAGACAAGAGCACGTATGTTGGATGGCATATTCATCTCTGACATGTAGCTGATGTCCTCCATAGCATTACAGCAAACACGTAAAAACAAAGAAAAGGCTTGCAAAGCTTCAATGTCTTCCAATTTTACTGATGGCCATCCAAGAGCTTTCTCCATGTATGCAGTGGCTATTTTTTGTTTGTTGCCAAAGTGTTCTTGTAAGAGGGTCCTTGCTCTTTGGTATCCTCTGTCTGGTGGCATATGTTGACAGCTCTTAACCACCTCCCTTGGTTGTCCTTTGGTATATTGCTCCAAAAAGTATAAACAGTCTATGTTGCTTGCAGCCTTTCTTTCCACACCATGTTCAAATGCTCTAATAAATGCGCTGTACTCAAGAGGATCTCCATCAAATGTTGGTATGTCTCGTGGAGGTAGTGATGATGAAGAATGTTGTTGCACTAGTAGAGCTGTTATTTCATTCTGTCGTTGCATGATGGAAAGAAGATTGCCTTGGTCCACATTAGTTTGCATCAGGTCAACATTTTGAATGGATTCCTTTGCGTGAGGTATTGCATGAAATGTTTCCTGAAACCGTTGAGGCATGCTTGGTTGAGAATTCAGAACATGAGCTCTTGATCCAATATTTTGTGAAAGTGTTTCCTTATACCGCGCTCCCATTGATATGGCAGTTTCGTCACCTCCTATTGGTGAATGAGTGAACTGATGATTGAAGTCTTGTGGCTGGGCCTCCATTAGCACTGCCGCACTGCCGCCTCCTACTGGTGAATGATTGAACTGATGATTTGAACATTGTGGACCAAATTCCATAGCAGAGGGTCTGAGAGAGCATTTACGTTTAAAACTTTGCAGATACGAATTCATTCCATCGGAGTGAGCTCTGGAGCTCTGCACATCAGAGCCTCTGTAGACATTGACCTTTGCAGTTTGAACTGCAATTTGACATTGCAATTCCAGCAATTCCCTTTTCTGTCGGATGTGCTCCTCCTGAGCGTCCAGTTCATGTTTTTCTTTAAGGGCAGCTGCCTTAGCCATGAGAGCAGCCCTTTCCGCCTCTGCTTTTAGGCAGGCAGACGAAGTTAAAGACCTTAAAGACTTATGACTGTACTGGCCGGTTGATGAGCTTTTTTTGAAACCAACATTAGAAACACTGTCCCCTGGACCAATATCGTCAGTAACCACAGTTGTGGCTGGTGCAAGTTTGAGAACAGTTGTGTTTAGTACAGCATTGTCATCATCATAATTATTCCCTTTGTCAAGCAACCACGTTTCCATGTTTTGTATTATTGCTTTATTTCTGTGCATTTGAGTTTCAAACCATTCATTTTGTTTTGACATTTCATCTTCAGGTAGCCATTGTTTCAATAAGTCATGCAACTGTTCAGTTTCCACACAAAGTTTCAAACACATTTCATACTTTGTTTGCACCTCAGACACATTTCCCTTTGAAAGCATCAATTGCTTAACTTCCTTTGTTAGTTTGTATAGTTTCTTTATTCCGGAATTCCTTTCCTTTTGATTGGATATTATTTGTAATTCCAGCGCTTTGGCCGTTAGTTTGACCGATCTTTTACCAAGTTCATTTTCCGTTTCACTTTGATTGACAGCTGCAGACACGTCACTCATTTTGATATCGATATAGCAGAACTGCTGAAAGCTTTATTAAGAATTGTAGCAGGATGTACCTGTATCCCTTGTATGAGAAGGCCAATCTCTTCCACACAGCTTGTAACAATTCTTGTTTTGTCCTACCGTGATTCTCCTGCGGTGCTTCGCGCAGCGCTGTCTCTCAGTCCCAGTGAGTGGAATCAGCTGACGCTGAATGAATGGAGCGCGGCGCTGTCCTTCCTCTTCATATCCGATAGTTCAGTCTTTTGAAGCTAGTTTTTCAACAATGTGTAGTGGCAATCTGTCCACAAACAATGCCACTGGGTAATATCTGAAGCCATTTCCAACTCTTGCTGTTGCAAATAATGAGGTCCGCCGTCGTCGTACGTTTTAATCCTTTATTACACGAAAGTTTGAATAAAAGCACATACAAAAAGAATAACTTGGGTAATTAAAAGCCGAGAACGACAAGATCTAAAAACATTACTCTCCCACAGCTGAGGTTGAAAAACTGTGTGGCTTCCCGGATCCAGATTCCCATCCACCTCACCTGTGATTCAATTTATAAACTCTAATTAGAACCCACAAACAGGTGCGCAGGTGACGTAACAAACAATTACCTACACAGACCAATCGCCCACACCCACACCACACGCATAAGAAACTTAAATAGCCAAATTGGCCATTACAGTATTTCTTTTTATGTTGTTAGGCCTGTGTTGAGGGCATATGACCAACACTGTGTTTTCTCTTCCTAAAACACTGAACAGGTATGTTATTTGCACAGAACGTATTGTGATTTAAAGTTTAGATGTTGTAATGCTGTGATGAAGTGTGAGGCATCTGAGAGTAGTTTTATTTAGGCTACATATTACAAAAGTAGTCTTATATTCTATGGTTGTATTTTTGCATTTATTGTTTAAAGTAAATTATCTCGTCAGACGAGGTTAACCGGTACTGAGGCCAGACCGGTTACATAGTCATATCTGTAGTGACTTTCAACAAACCAAATATTGAAATACGTCACTGAGGGGAAAACAGGTGAACTTGTTCTGGATGCTGCTCTGTGCTTAAATTTAAAGGACACAAATTATGCTAATTTTCAGGTTTATAATTATATTTTGAGGTTGTATCAGAATAGGTTTACATGGTTTAATTTTTAAAAAAAAAGACCATATTTTTGTTGTACTGCAGATCCTGTTTTCACCCTGTGTGTTTAGGTCTCTGTTTTAGCTACAGAGTTAGAAATCTCACTTCTTTACTATCTCTGTTGGGAGTCACACATGCGCCGTAGCTAGGTGAGGATCATATCAGCTAGATAACTCTTTCTCCAACTTTGGTCAGTACAATGCAGGATTAGCTGGGAGACTTCTTCTCAACGAGGGCACATATGTAAGTAGTTCTATTGTAGATTATGGTGAACTAGTGTGCGTTGTAGCAGTGTTTTGCCATTGAGAATGAGCTAGCATGCTAGCGCTAGCATTCTAGCATTCTAAAGTTATATTATTAGTTGATGTGTTGCAATGTCTTACAAAAAAAATGTGTGCACAGTGCATACAGCTAGTGCAAACCTTATTATATAATATACCAGATTATAAAGGAATTGTGGGACGGCATTATCTCCTTTCCTTTCGTAAAAGATGGTCCAGTGTATCCTATAATAAAGTGCATATCAAAGGAAGCATTGAAAAAACTTTTCCTTATCACTTAGACAATTGAAACGGCTCTTATCATGGCTTCCACTTGCCAAACAATACTATTTGACTACAGCCACATTATTGACTATCTCCTCCCACACCGTAGGTCTGATTGTTACCAAATTTTCTGTAGATCCTCATTGAAGCTGATCAAAACTTGTATGAAGCTAATTTGGTTTTCAAGATATTTAACAATAAACATTTTTGGGAAATTAATGTAACAATTTGGTCAAACATCATAGAACTAAGTATCAAGGTAGATATTTTCCATCTGTGTCTGGAACTAGACTTACCAAAGCCCATAGGGTGCACTACAAATACCAAAAATGTGTATCTCAAAACTTGGACAGAATCTAACCGAATTTGGTGCACATACTCTATTGGGCAAGTATGAAGTATGAATATGGGTGCAAGTGGGCGTGCCTTTTATTCATTGTAGATGCCATCTCATGCTTTTGCTTAATTTGTTATGAGCTAGAACAGACTTGGGCATTGTACCGACCCAGGGCCACATCCGGCCCTTTGGGCGGCCCGTGGGCGGTCAATGGGAAGTTAGCAATCAAATGTAAATAAGTGTACATGGAATATAACTGCATTGCTTTTATTTTGAAGGTGACTGTTTTATTTGTTTTTTTTTGTGCCACATGCACCCTCCTACAACCCTGATGGCTACAGCTGATTGGACAAACACGTCATGTGGAGCTGTTGTTCCCGAAATTACGAAATCAACCATAATGGCGGGTCATTTAGAATACAATCTTGTATTTTACTAAAGTAGTTTTCTGAAAATATTTTAATAGAGAAATTGGCCATGCAGTTGCTGAATCTGTCTTCATTTTAGATTGACAAAAGGTCGGTTTAAAATATTTTTGTCAGCTTTTGAGAGGCAGCGAGCCTAGCCGGCCGCTCCTCATTTGCATAAAGTTGGCTGGATTCTACTTTATGCAAATAAAGAGTGGGCGACTTGACACCCCGCTTCTCCAAAATCCCAGTGACGTTTCCAGAATGCTGCTCCCATATGAATGAATGTGAAATTGGGAAATGTCACTGTAGCCAATGAAAGAGCAGACTTGCTAAAGTGTCTCCAATATATTTTGCCATGCATACTCACATGCTTCCCGTGCAAATTAAAAGATACGTCTTTGTATGACTACAGGGATGCTAACAGCTGGTGGAGGACCGCTAGGACCAGGTTTGTTCGGATGTTCCTGGTGAAAGTCAGTGACCAAATGCGGATCCAGGATAACCACCTGGGAATCCATGTCTTTTCCACTGGCCCCGTAACTCTCCCAATCAACCAGATACTGGAGCCCCCTACCATGCCGCTGTCCAAGAGACTCTGGACCGTGTAGGCCGCATAACCACTGATGATTCAAGCTGATGGTGGAGGATCCGCAACAGGGCATAACGGACTAGATGACACTAGTTTAAGCTGAGAAACCAAACCAAACCGGAGATGGTCTGATGGACTGACGATGGACTTGACAGATCCAAGTACCGTGGCAACATTATGCGGGACTTGGTATGCAGAGGGATTTTCCTAGAGGAAAGCCAGACCTCCTGTCCTGGCTGGAAAGTGGATGTAGGGGTCCTGTGCCTGTCCGCCACTCTTCTGTTATGCTCTGTGGAGCAGCGCCTCCAGGGGGTTTCCCCAAACCTTGTGGCATCAACGTAAATTCTCTCTCCTGAGCTTGGAACAGAGGAGGTTGGAATCTCACGGACACCTCGAATGATAGAAAGGCCGGTGGCAGAAGTGGTCAGGGAAATGTGGGCATACTCGATCCACGGTATATTTTTAGCCCAAGTGGAAGGGTGCTGAGCTGCCATGCAGTTTCAGGACACTTCCATGTCCTGATTGGCCCTCTCTGTCTGGCCGATGGACTGTGGAAGGAAACCTGAGGATAGGCTAACAGAACCACTGAGAGCAGAAAAGCAATATTCCATACACATGGAATAAATTGTGGGCCTCTATTAGAAACTATGTCCACAGTTATTCCTTGGGGACAGAATACATGTTGGACAATGCGGTCCGCTGTCTCACTGGCAGTTGGTAATTTAGGTAATGCCACATAATGGGCGGATTTAGAGAATCTGTCCACAATGGTAAGTATGGTATCAGTACCTTCAGATATAGGAAGACCAGTAAGAAAAGTCCACAGCTACATGGGACCAGGGACCACTCAGAACCAGGAGACGTTGCAGGAGACCTGAAGGTGACTGGTGCAAGGCTTTACACTGAGCACAGATGGTACATGCTGCCAAGCTCCTACATCACTTCCACTGACGGCCACCAAAAATGTCTCTTTAGTAACAACAGCGTGCGGAACATCCAAGGATGAGAAGTGAAACGGGAAGTGTGGACCCACTGTAACACTTGAGGCCAAACTGGTGCTGGAACATAGAGTCGATTTGATGGTCCATCTCCCGGTCCGGGATCTAATCCTTGGGCCGTCTTGACAAGGGATTCGATCTCCCACTGTACGGGTGCCACCAAAGAGGAAGAAGGTGGTATTGCTTCAGGCTCATTAGTCTGTTCCGCTTCTGAGAACTGGCGGGACAAAGCATGAGGTTTAGTATTGCTTGAACCAGAATGGTAAGTTAAGGTAAAGTTAAACCTGCTGAAGAACAGGGACATCTGGCCTGGCAAGAGTTGAGTCTTCTGGTAGATAGGTTTTTGTGATTGGTCCAAACACAAAAAGGCTGCTCTGCTCCATCCAGCCAATGACGCCACTCTTCCAGTGCCAGTTTTACTGCCACATCATATCTCCTCTCATCTGGGGACAATTTTTTAGAAAAAGGGATGGAGTCTCTGATCCGTAGGAGAGCGGTGAGAGAGAACCGCTCCCACCCCCGAGTCTACTAAAAATAAAATTGAATTACTGGTGAGTTGAATCATGAGATGAGCTGCAGCTGAGCAGGTAGCTGTGAGGAGATGAATGGCCATGCCCCTTGACCTATATTCCTCGTACCACGTTTTCAGTAGTCTCTGTGGAAACACACAGAACCAACAGACACACAGGGAAAAGGGGAGAGAATACACAAATGGGACGGGAAAGAACAGCTGCCCCATAACAAGTGACCACTAAAAGGGAACTTTGGGGGACGTGAGTCTAGTGAGGTGGGCAACCATCCGACTAAAGTCTTTGATGAACCTCAGGTAAAAGTCCAAAAGGCGTTGGAGAACTTGACGGACGTGGGACACATGTTCTTTGGGGGACTTAGAAAAAAATCAGAATGTCGTTGAGATAGACACAAACAAAACAATTTAAAAAGCCACTCAACACATTCACACATGAAGGGGTTCAAACGCGGAATTTATAAGTTGCAGGAGATATTTATTCTTGACAGTCATATTGTTTAGACCACTAAAGTCTATACATGGGTGCAAGGTCTTATCTTTTTTTATCCACAAAAAAGAACCCCGCCCCAACTGGAGACGACGAGGAGTGAATGATGCCTGCAGCCAAAAGGACACCAATGTATTTTTCCTTCACCTCCCTTTCTGGCCGGGAAAGGTTGTTCAGTCGGCTCGACGGCAAAGGGGCCCCTGGAGGTAACTCAGTGGCACAATTGTAAGGTCCATGGGGTAGCAATGACAGTGCCTTCTCCTTGCTAAACACCTCAGCAAGGTCTTGGTAATCTTCTGGAACAGATGTCAGATTGGGAGGTTTCACAAGGGTTGCAGGTCTACTCTTAACTGGAGGAACAGCTGAACTGAGACATTTGGAGTGACAGCTGCTCTACTTGTAAATAGTTTGGTGTTGCCAGTCAATCTAGGGGTTATGGAGACTTAGCCAGGAGAAACCGAGGATGAGTGGGGTGGATGAGGAAGACACTTCTTAAAAATTGATTATCTCACAATAATTGCCAGACCGAATCAGAGTTACGGGGACGGTTTTGTGAATGAGTTTAGCAAGGAGGTGACCATCAATACCATTTAAAAGGAAAAAAAGAGGGCTGATAACGGCAGAGACAGTGTTTTGTATTGTAAGGTAGCTGGGATTAATAGACGGAACTGTGGGTTAAGAGTCAGAAACTGGGCTTGCTAGTAGAACCACACTAACTAGAATTTAACTAACTGGTAGGCAATAGCATATAAAGAGCCTTTTTCATGTCCACTGAAGTTTCTCAGCTTGCACTTGAGTAACATTTGTGTGGTCCAAGTAGCTTTGAATAAAAAATGGTTGTCATTTGCAAGAGTATTCTTTTCAACAGAAGTATTTGTACTTCTACTTAAGGACAATAAGTGAGTACATCTCTGTTCTAAACTGCCAAAGGCAAAGAGAGAAGAGTAACTGCAGCATGTTTTCTCAGTAGACCAGAATCAGAAGCAAAAGGGAAACCAACGGCAAGAGAGGAGGGTCTTAAATATGAGAACAGAAATGCAAAACAACTTTACACGCCTTGTCACCACTCTACAGATTTTATTTTATTGCTCATCCTAGATTGCAAACCTAGACAAACATTTCTTCCTTGGCTCTTCCACCTCCTTGATCAGACCTTAATCTCACAGTCAAAGTTTTTTTTGTCTGTAGTGGGATTACCTGTAATGATTGGACAAAGAATGATGTCTGGGGCACATGTATAGTCATTTGCACAGTAATTTGTAGGAGGAGGCAAGGCAGAGTCAGTGGCTCGTTCATGGGCTCTCAATTACCCAATAACCTTCCCTTCTAAATTAACAATTTTGAAAAGCTTGTTTTTGTCTTTTACGTTCAGGTTGCCATACCACGCGTTTGTATTAAACTGTAAAATGCTTTTTACCAGGCCTCTGTATGCCATATCTTGTATCTGTTGACTAACACTAAAGCTTCTCAGTTTTCTGATTATAATTATAACTGGTTGGCTCTCTTAAAAATACTTACATTAAAACTGAAAATGTGATCAACACAATGCTTTATTTCTGTGTAGTTCTGTTATCACAGCTTTCATGGTCATAATAAGAGATCAGCTGATTTCAACCGCTTCAGCGGGTGGGTAGTTTTGACCCACGATCATCTATATATTGCACACAGGCTATTTCTTACTTATGTGATTCATTTCCCTTACTATTGCTTTTATTTTTCATGCAGTTCTTTTGAATAATGGCTTACATGGAGAGAATAGATTGGTGTAATCAGTACAGATGTGTCTCCTTCAGCCATATCCCTACTTCCTTAAAAGCATAAAAAAACAATCTGTAGTCTGCTGTGTATTACAAAATGCTTTAGCATATTTTCACAACTTGGTCTACATAATATGATAAATGTAGCTTTAGGAGGGATACTCCCATACAGAAGGCTACATATCAAATTTGATAAGTACAGTTGATTTCTCAGGCCAGTAAATGGCTTCAATGTCTTTCAGACCGAGGTGTCTGGTAATTTACAGTCTGGAATTAGTAAGAGAGGTCTACAGTACAAAGGAACAAACCTGTCTACAAGTAATAAAGTAAATTTAATGGAATTGAAATCTTACTACTGCCATTTTTTTTATCTGTTATCTGCAGGTTGTCAATGAACTCTATCCAATTTGGACGTATTCCTACCTGGTGTTGCTGTTTCCTGTCTTCCTAGCCACTGACTACCTCTGTTACAAGCCTGTATTGGTCCTGCAGGCCACAAGCTTAGTAGTTACCTATGCTATGTTGCTAAAGACACAAGGCATGCTGGCCATGCAGCTCCTGGAGTGTTTCTTTGGGCTGGCCACGGCCACGGAGGTGGCCTACTACTCCTACATCTACAGCGTTGTGGAGCCGGCACACTACCAGAGAGTGACTGGTATCTGCCGCAGCATCGCTCTGTTTGGATCAGCTGCTGGATCTCTGATTGGTCAGCTATTGCTCTCTGTGGCCCAAGTTCAGCTGGTCCACCTCGTCATCATCACTCTGACATCAGCCGCTGTGGCCTGTGTTGCTCCCTGGTTTCTACCCATGCCCAAGAGAAGCTTGTTCTTCCACAAGAGTCCAGGACCAGCAGAGGAGAGGCCACGCACTTGTAACACAGCACTGTTGGAAAAGGCTGGGGATTCAGAGAGTGAGTTGCCTCTAAACAGCCAGGATGTCTCCACAGTGAGTGATAATTTGCTTTTTTCAGGTCACAGCAGGGTCATGATAGGGATTCATCTGTCAAAATGTGAATAACTGTATTTGTCACAAACACACACTTTAGTCACTTGGCCATGTTTGACCTCTCTCATTCTCCACAAAGATGTCCAGGTCCTTTAAGACAGAAAACCATTGCAGTGGTCTTTTGGAGGTGTTACGGATACTGTTTGATGACTTCGTGCAGTGCTACAGGTATCAGCCCCTGCTTGCCTGGTCGCTGTGGTGGGCACTGGCTACGTGCGGCTACTTCCAGGTTATCAACTACGCTCAAGCATTATGGGAGAACGTTCGTCCATCCCACGATTATGAAATCTACAATGGCTACGTAGAGACACTGTCCACAGTGCTAGGTGAGGGTGCCACAAAGGGTTTCAATCAATTTCTTAATATTCTATGTTGGTTGACATATTGAAACATGTTGAGCATGAATGTAGGCTGACATTAATTACAAGCTAACTTAAATGAGTTAAAATCATGTAAAACTGGGAAATGCTTTGAGATAAAGTTACAATCCCTGTCATTGTTAACCCTGGGGGCCCTGAGGCCATTTTTACAGTTTAATTTCCGTCTGGATTTATTTTATAAAAAAGCTTGTAAAACATCAACCCTGTTGTCTACAGTCAAGATATGAACATCATTTTTTTTAGGACAAACTGGGTTATTGGAATATTTGGGTTGCAGTGAGGTCACTTGCATGTTAAAAATGGTTGTAGGGCCTTAAAGATAAATAAATAAATAAATGAATCTTCCAGATATGTATTGATATCACAGACATAAGTAAAACCTAAGCCATTTTCCATTCTAAAACACTTCACACTGTGAAGAAATAATCATAACTTATACAGTTGACAAAATACATGCATTTTTTCCAAAAAAGTCAAGACGTTTTGCTCTCATGACATTTACTTATGCCAATAATAACATAATAATGTCATATTTATTGATATTACACCCACAGCAATGTTATACAAGCAAATATGTGTCTAAATAGTGCATTATGTGGTCTTCCATAGAGTATATAGGCATTTTTGTTCCCTCTGGCCTTCCATACAAGAGGGGTGCCTTTATCTCCCATATATGGGCATGCACTTCCTGAAAAGTAGACAGTACAGACACAGAGCGGGAGATCAGAGATTAGACGAACGATTCAGCGGCAGAAATGAGCCAAAACGCGTTGAATTATGGATATAGAGTGGACCAATCTTGGATATAACAGTATGGATTTAAAGCCAAAAGAGGCTGAAGTTCCAGGCTGGATAGAAAATCCCCTGTAGAGGCTAGAAAGACAGGGAAAAGACCGCCGTAAAGATGAAATCGTCAGGATTCAAACAAAACCGAAAGTCAGTAAATCGCTCGTATGGTTCAAAAGTTATTAAACTATGAATTAGAGGTACTTTTTTACTCGTCGGCGAGTGTCTCGGGCTCAGAGGGTTTTAACCCAAAGACTGGCCAACAGGACTTGGATACAGATGTTACTAAAGTGAAGTATTATTGAACAGTATTTCTAACGGTCTTTCTTTGGTCTGTTGGCCCACAGGGGCTCTGGCCGCTCTGCTGGTGGGCTACCTGCCTGTATGCTGGGCTCTGTGGGGTGAGTTGGCTCTGTGTGCCCTCTCCCTGCTGATGGCTGTGTGTGTGTTTGTCATGGACACACTGAGAAACATCTGGCTATGTTACAGCTCATACATCCTCTTCAGAGCCACATACATGTTGCTCATTACTGTGGCTACGTAAGTACAAAGAGGCAGCCTAGGTTTTTCTTCTTGCTCGCTGCATATTAATTTAGATTAATATAAAGACCAAAGGTGGGTAGAGTAGCCAAAAACTGTACTCAAGTAAAAATACTGTTACTTCAGAATAATTGTTGTTCCAATTATTCAAAAATTATTCATCCAAATAATTATTTGAGTAAGAGTAAAGTGTTTGGTGAAAAAACTACTCAAGTACTGAGTAACTGTTGGATTTCATTTTTTAACACAACAATTCAATCAGACATACAAAAATACAAAATAATCATCTTTAGGCAAATTATAGTTCATCCAGTCAATAAGGAGGACTTACACTTTCTGTGGTTCTCTAGTAAGTATTGCTGATTATGGCCAAAATGATAATCACAATTATTTTGATCAATATTGAGATCACGATTAATTATCACGATTATTTGTTGATTTTAACCAAAACAAATTCTGATGTCACGTAGCCTATTTATCACATCCATATTGTGCTACATTCATCTTATGTTGAAGTTATATGGTGTACATACATACCGCTGCAACACATGTATATGAAATTATATTGAAATAAATAGCCTAGGATATTTTGTTTTATAAATGTATCTCAGTGAAAGCTCCTTCACTTGTTTTTAACAATAACGGATTGAAAGAGCTAGGGAGAGAGGGAGGGGGGGGGTGCGATGGACATACTCACAGAGTGACGGCTGACTTATTATGAATGGGTTCAGCAGGCTCCATCTCACACACTATTACTCTAATGAAGTTTATTGCATTCAATAACTTCTTGTGTTTTTCGCCATGGCCGCCGCAACAGCAGCGTTACCAGCAGAAACATAGGTACAAATAACGATTTGCTTCTCCAGCTTAACAATATACATCTGTGTTAATAACAATTAAAACTGTGGACAAATGTCAGAAGTGTGGACTGGTGCCATCGCCGCTCTGTCTCTGTTGCTGGGAACCATGAGTGAGTGAATGGGGCCTGGGCTGCGCGGAGAGTACGAGGAGAGAAATTAACTCAGGGACAGCTTTACAGAAGAAATGGGTCATGTAACGCAAAATTAAACCATATCGAAATAAACAACATTGCTTCGTTTGTGGAGAGGCAGCGGATGTGAGGACATTAGGTGCACATGTGCAACCTGGAGGAAAAATGTGAGCTAACAGACACTAACTAGCACCCTAGAGCCCTGTGAGCTAACAGACACTAACTAGCACTGGTCACTGTTGTTGTCTGAAAAACAAAACAGACGGGATAAAATGTGGCGTTTACTAGTAAACTGGTAAACCTTGTGACCGAGGTATGACCGACTGCTATATGTTGTGGAATTTTCCTCACGGCACTCTGTGACTGTCTAAATCTAGAAACTAAGGGCGCGGTGGAGGGACCAACTCTGACCGGCACATGATCAGACGGCGATTTACGGAGCGGTAGATTGGCTTTGCAAAAAAACCCGGAGCCTTCTATGAACGGAATGACGCATTTAAAATATTGCTCGATTACGCAAAATTTGATCGTGAGAAGCCAAAATCGTGATTGTGATTAAAATATATATATATATATATATCAAAAACAATGACGCGTAGAATACCAAAGAGATAAAAAGAAAAGTAGCAAGCTCATTGTAGCCTAATGTATCGAAGTAAGTGTAGTTTTTTTTTTACAAATCTACTAAAGTAAAAGTAAAAAGTATAGTGACTAAAAACTACTGCTAGAACTATAATTTAAATGTAACGGAGTAAATAAAACGCGTTACTACCCACGTCTGTCTAAGACTGATACTATTCAAATGCTGAAATTACTATTTAAATGGGACTTTTTTTATAAATATTAGGGATGAGCCGAGTACTCGGCTGAAACGAGTATCCGGTACGGATAAAGCACTTTTGCCGAGTACAAGTATTATCCGAGTAATGCGAGTCAATAGGCTCGTTCGAGATGAACTGCGCCTCGCCTGTAAAGTGGACGAGAGCAGGCGGCAGCAGCGGGGGGCGGTGACAAAAAGCTGCGGTAAAGTCGGACAGTTTCCAGCCGATTCCAGCCGCCTTCAGGCTGGACAGGAAGTGATGAAAACACTGTGGTGCGATTCCGATTTAATAAAATATAATCAGACCCACACATCAGCTTGTACACAGTCTCCAGTTGTTTTAGTTATGACAGAGTAGCTGGCAAAGAGCTCTACATGCGATCTGATGCTGATTTTAATGAACAACAGACTGGAGATGATCCGTGATCTGATCAGATTTAGTCTCTTTGACTTCTAAACTTAACTATCAGTCACACAACATGTGTTCTGGACAGAATAAGTCTTTAAATCAGACAAATAGCAATTAAAATCGCTCCGATTCAAAAACAGTAAAAAGTTTATATAAAACGTCATCATGTTGTAAACCAATCAGGTGTTAGATCAGCTGAGAAGCCGGCGTTTCCCAGCATGCTCTGGGTCCGCCTGGGTCCGCCTGGCTCTTGCAGTCGGTGAAAAGCAACTGCGCCGCCTGCGTCTCAGAACTGCGGCCGCCTTGCTCTCGTGAGATTTCCGTTGCCCACGTGTGCATGACGTCAGAGCAAGTCGGGATCAAGTCGGACACAAATCTAACCGGCATGCAACGGGCGCCGATCGCCGGTGATCGATTCTGCGCAGACCTGGCTCATCTCGAACGAGCCTAATATCTGTGCTCGGATTCAATGAAATTCTCCATTGACTGTGTCTCCGTTCTGTGATAGGCTAGTCACAGTGCCAGTCACAATGCCTCTCCCTTACACTATTCTATGATAGGCTAGTCCCAGCGCCCCTCCCCTACACTATTCTGTGATTGGCTAATCCCAGCGCCCCTCCCTACACAGACAGACTCCTTCTGTTGCTGTGTGCCGCTCCGCTCACTCGCACACGGGACACGGAGAAGTGAACAGCTCACCCTTTCTGGTCCGCGGGGCTTTTTCTGTTAACATTTAGGGTTTCTTCAAGCTTCAGGTTTGTTTTATACTTCACTTTGAACTAGTACTTAGTAACCAGGAGACTTCTGGTAACCGTGAAGTTTGTTCAGACATAGTGCTTGGTAGAATGCGACTCGTGTTGCATCTCTGCCGTCAGAGTTTTTTATTTTTTATTTTTTAAACTGCCTGCTGGCTCTAACCAGTTTTTTTGAATGTCTGAAACTTTCTTGCTGTGTTTTATAAAAAAAATAAAAGGCAGTTGCGGTATAAATGAATAATATTACAAATTAAGATACACACACAAACACATTCCAACCCCCCGCCCCCCTCTCTCTTTGTTTCTCTCTCTCTCTCTCTCTCTCTCCTCTCTCTCTCTCTCTCTCTCTCTCTCTATATATATATATATATATATATATACACACACACACACTACCGGTCCAAAGTTTGGGGTCACTTAGAAATTTCCATACCACTCCATTATAGACAGAATACCAGCTGATCTTTAATGCAATATCTACATTACCCATTATAACCAACCATTCATTCAATATCCAAAGGCACATTATGTTTACTAATCTGATATCATTTAAAAAAAGTAACTAGAAAAACACTGGCAACCTATTTGCAATGATGTCAGCCCATAATGTAATCTGATTACTGCCCTGGTTAAAAAAACAATGCAACTGATCTCAGCTGGGATTCTGTCTATAATGGAGGGCAATGGAAAGTTCTAAGTGACCCCAAAAGTGTGTGTGTGTGGTGTGTGTGTGTGTGTGTGTGTGTGTGTGTGTGTGTGTGTGTGTGTGTGTGTGTGTGTGTGTGTGTGGTGTCTCTCTTACTCACTCACAGGCACAGACACTCACACATACTTGGTGGGAAAATAAAAAAGAACCAATAAAAAAAAAAAAATTGATCACACTGATAATAGAAAAATTAAAAGTTAAAAAAATAAAGTTATATTATTGAGTATGAAAACTCTTGTTCATTACATTTTACTTAATAATTGCAACCACATTGCTGTATTTATTGTTGCAAAACTTGTTATATACTGTAGGACTATATAGTTTGTTACCATGACAACACCATTGATCTGAAGCTTGATGCTGTCATGTAAATAGTTCTCTAACCAGCAATAAATATAACAATTTCTGATCAACTCATATCAATTGCATGCTTAAATAAAATACCAGTTAAAGCCCCGCACATTTCAAGAGAACCTGACACACTTCCGGGTTACATATGACCACTTCCGGTTTAGGCCCCGCCCACTCCGAGTACGGATCCGGATACAGATAATTCATGTGGTAAACAGATACAGATAATGCTGTACTCGCTCATCCCTAATAAATATGTTGGCTAAGGTTAGCTAATCTCTCTTTTCTCACCTTGGCCTACCCGCATTTGTCACTCATGTCTCATGAGGAGTGAGAAACATAAGGCATTGTAAGAGCTCCTGCATACTGACTGCGTGTTGTGAGCATGTCAGCTGCGGGGCAGGTCCATTTTTATTTTGTCTTCCATGTTAACAGGTTAGAGCTTGCACATCTCAGCTGCGGCTCTAGCTGCGCCAAAAACACGTGCATACTAGAAATAAGACCGGTGCCTATTTTTCCAAGACACGGAAGCGTGTTGGAAGCGTTTCCAGGCAAAATAGAATATGAAAAGATGTTTTGTATGTCATTTTGACACAAATACATTTAATAAATGACATTTTATGTTGAATACCTTTTTTTTTAATTGTATATCAATTGGATTCTGATAAAACAATAGTGTGGACTTTATTATCTCAGTAAAGGGAATTGAAATATAACTAGAACTGCAAGCAGTTATGACCGGGGTCCAAGCCTCCCCGGCTCAATTCCCTGGCACGCGTTGCCCATGATGACCCGCAGAGACCGCAAAAGCGAGCATGCAACAGCAGAACCCAAAGAACAGACAGAGGCAAGGGAAATGTCAGGCAATTTCAAGTGTGAACTGTAAAGTCTGGTGATTTGCAATTGCGATTTTCCCATTCACTGAGTAAAAGGCCCAAACGCTTCTACCTCAATTATGGCGCTCCCTAAATTCTGATCATCACCAAATCTGGTATAGAGCCTCAGATTGGCACATGAACAATAATCGACTGCGGTGGAGATATTGCAATTGCAAATTTCCCATTGAAATGCATTGAGTTATTTGCCAAAACGCATCTACGTTCATTACAGCGTCCCCTAAAGTTTGTGTTTTGTGGCGAGCTACAAAAATGAGTTTGGTCGTGAAATGCACATAGTTTAACGTAGCAAAATTATTTTGATAACTTTTGGTCAGGTCCATCTGTAGATGTTACGAACCAAGTTCTGTGCAGATCTGTTGCACAGCCTAGGAGGAGATAGAAAAAGTAGGTTTTGTGCATTGCGCGATATTGAAAAAAAACTCTTAGCGGGAAATGGGTGAGGCCTATATCATCAGATTCAGCTTGATTCAAGGAAGAATTGGATTTTCTAATGTGGGATGTGAAATGTGGGAGTTATAGGCAAGAAACAGTTTAACATCATTATAGCGCCACCTAGTTGTACATATGTGTAATTTCTGGTATGTGCGGTCCATGAACTATTGTACATCTACACTGTAAATTTGAAGTTGCACACTTTAGTGTAAGTGGTGAATCCAAACCTGGGTCCCATAGGCCACAACCACTTTGATGAATCAGTACCCCACTGTAGGCATTGCCTCAGGAGTGGCCTTAGATGGTACCCTCAGAATTTCATAAAAATCATATGAGCCGTTAATGAGATATAAACTTTTTGTACTTGTAGTGCCCCCTAGTGGCCAATTTTTGTTGAATTTATTTTGGAGCGTCAGAGGGTCACGCCAAAGAAGATTCAAAAGTTTTGCGTTGAAAGCTTTCATTTTGGCCATTTCATTTTGATATGACAAAGTTTTGGTAGCTAGCTATGCAAATTTTTTTCCTGCGTAATTAGCGCAATTTTTATCTAAGAAAAATTCTTTTAATAATTCTGTCAGTTTGGTCTGACGATACTACATAAGTTTTGTGCAGATCAGTCGCACGGTCTAGGACAGGGGTCTCAAACTCAACTTACTTGGGGGCCGCTGAAAGTAGAGTCTGGGTTTGGCTGGGCCGCATCAAGTATCCAAAAAAACAACAACTATTTCCTCCAAACAGGGCGCGGAACTGCCGGTGCTTTAAGCCCCTAGATCTGATATGGTTGGTGAATTTCACAACAACAGACATCACACTGTCAAACCTCAGGCATTTGCCGCAACGAGTACTTAGCTAGCTTGACAACCGTTACGCCGCTGTCAGGAGACTACTACGGTAGCCCATAAGTGACAAGCGCAATGACAAAAAGTTTCAGAACGCGCGGGCCGCACTAACACTTAACTTTGATGTCAAGTAGGGGGCCACAAAATATCATCCCGCGGGCCGCAATTGGCCCCCGGGCCGCGAGTTTGAGACCCATGGTCTAGGAGGAGTTTGAAAAAGTAGATTTATGATCGCATTAAAGGCGAAAAGGGGCGTGGCCTATATAAGGAGGTCCAGCTGAATTCAAGGAATACGTGGATATGTAAATTTTTAATTTGTGATGTACGGTTTGGAAGTTAAAGGCCAAATGCATTTTTTTTCTGATATAGCGCCACCTTGCAGGGGAAGTGTCTGAATTTTATTTTTGTCCCAGGTCCCCAGGTCTGGACCAGTCATGAAAACGGCAACCCCCCACCATGTACAGTTTTGGCTGTAGTATCAGCTTTAGGCGGAGAAGAATAATAAGCAACCTTAGGAAACCAATAGGGTAGTTGTAAGTATATTAGTAGTAATAAGTAATTCATTTGAAATGCACTTAAAGGGGTCATAAATCCCAAACTATTTTGTTTTTAATTAAAGAAAAATCTATACAAATGTTTAAACATCTATACAAATGTATACACACATAATAACAACATTACACATGACATTTGATGCTACAATCCTCTCGAAAAATACTTTCCCGTTCACACTGCATACATTTGACTAATGTTCACAGCCCAGACTAGCAGCTAGCTTATAAACACCTAACTACCCCGTATGAGCTAATAAGATGTATTCATTTAGCCAGTGCCCTACATGCGTTGTCCTACAATGTTGCTAGTGCAAGACAAAAATGATATATATGTTTTTTTAATGTGCTATATGTGCTGGTTTTACTGTTAAGTGTCTTTGAATATCATGTAAAGCGCTATATAAAAAATGTTTTATGTATTATTGTTATCATTATTATTATTATTGTTAGTTTGACAGCTTGGTCAGGTTGCCAGATATACCTGTAAAAACCCTAACAGCCATTGTACAGCCATAGAAGTAGCAAACAAAGAAACAAAAACTTGCCATCTTTCTAAACGGTTGCATAACCAGAGACATGGCAAAAAACAAATATTACAGTAATAGAGATGCATTCAAAAGATGGAGACATCTTAGAGCCTAAAAGGTCACAGAGTTGACTAATTTCCTCCAGGTAAGCGTTGAGCTTCAGTCATTTATATCACAACTAACGTAGGGATAGTCCTTTTAATTCATTTCAACATTCCTGTGCTCGCATTAAATTATAGAGTACTCAAGTTAGTAACAAATAAAATGTTGACACAGCCGGTGAAGTGATCCTGACCGGTGCTAGTAGTACTGACAAACTCCACCCTGCTGAAATTGTTCCCCTGCTTTGGTTCAGAGGCGAAGCCGACAGACAGTGGCTGTGCCCTGGGTACAAACAATCTCAAGATCATTGCAGTGACATTAAGCCGAGGAACGCCGTCTGTCAGTCGGGCACAAAGCTCAACAGAAAGTCTCATTAGCCTTATTAGCGGTTGTTACGGTTAGTCAATAAAAGATGACTGTCAGCTTGGTACAGAGCTCTGGGAGAGTTCAGGCTTTTAAAACCGTCAACATAGCAGCTACTAGCAACTTCGCTGTGCTGTGGAGTAATGCCTGGCAATGTGAGACTGGCATCAAGCTAACACAGACAAGCTAACACGGACATTGTTTTTTTTAACATGGCAACTGGTGAACTTTGACACTGGGGAGGGAAAGGACAACTCTATTCAGTATTTTGAAATTCCACTGCAGTAACCATTTTAAATGCTAGCTGTCATTGGAGACACTGTGCTACAGATCTAACTGTTTTTCACATATTTTATGATGTTTTTGTTGTTGTCATCCTTCAGATATCAGATTGCAGCTAGTCTCAATATGCATCGCTACGCCTTGGTGTTTGGGGTAAACACCTTCATGTCCCTGCTGCTGCAGTCTCTCCTCACATTGGTGGTGGTGGACTCAGCTGGCCTCGGCCTTGACGTTTTCACTCAGGTGAGGTGGTACAACAAGCTCTTCCCCCCCCTTAGTTGCCTATGACAACATACATACAGACACCTAGGCTGTTTATCCACCTCCCACAGTGTAGATTTGATTAAAAGTTGGCTTGTTTTCTTTCCTCAGTACCTCATCTATGGCGGCTACTTTGCTGTAATCTCAATGGTCTTTCTCTTTGCTGGGCTTTGTAAATTGGCCTACAGGAGACGCTCCAAACAAGAGGAGGAGGGCCTGGCCAACAGCCAAGCCTGAGTTAGACTCTCCTCCAATCGGGGACACCATCTCATGCAGATAGGCCATGCTGTACATTATTATGATAGATCTTGTTTAGCTTCTCAGATACTAACGCACCATAGGTGAGTGAGCACAGTGACCCCACAATGTGAGCTTCTCCATATTCTGTAACCACATAGTTTTTTTCACTGTAATTTTCTGTATAATGACTGCAGGCTACTTACTGTGGCTTTCCCTTCACTTATTAAAACAACATGGATTAATTAAAGTTAAATTAAAGTGGCAGAAGAACAAGCTAACAGACACACAGCCCTGACATACTATAATATGATTGTTATGGCTGTCATTTTAGATTAGAGTTGGACATGGTATACACACTTTTATTGTTGAAATTTAATGTTGGGCAGTCAATGTCAGTGGGTTTATTGCAATTGGTGTAGTCATTTGTTTCATTGTGTGAGAAAAAGAGAGACTGATCAATGCAATTCTTTAAGAGTGTTTTCACACCTACCTCATTTGGTCTGGACTTTCGTATTTTTTAGTTTGGTCTGAACCAAAATTGCAGGTGAGAAAGGTGCCTCGGACCACGGTCCATATCAGAAGTCCAAATTTTGGTCCGATCAAACGATCATATTGTTTTCAGTATGAAAACACTTTTTAGATGCAGGGCCGACTCTTGCTCTTTTGTTGCACTCGGCGACATTGAGTTGTTAACCCTCTGAGCCCGAGACACTCGCCCACAAGTAAAAAAGTACCTCTGATTTCATAGTTTAATAACTTTTGAACCATACAAGCGATTTACTCACTTTTGGTTTCGTTTAAATCCTGACGTTTTCGGCTTTACGGCGGTCTTTTCCCTGTCTTTCTAGCCTCTACAGGGGATTTTCTATCCAGCCTGGAACTTCAGCCTCTTTGGGCTTTAAATCCATACTGTTATATCCAAGATTGGTCCACTTTATATCCATAATTCATCGCGTTTTGGCTCCTGTCTGCCGATGAATCGTTCGTCTAATCTCTGATCTCCCGCTCTGTGTCTGTCCTGTCTATTTTTCAGGAAGTACATAAGCACCCCTCTTGTATGGAAGGCCAGAGGGGACAAAAATGCCTATATACTCTATGGAAGGCAAAATAATGCACTATTTAGACACATATTTGCTTGTATAACATTGCTGTGGGTGTAATATCAATAAATATGACATTATTATGTTATTATTGGCATAAGTAAATGTCATGAGAGCAAAACGTCTTGACTTTTTTGGAAAAAATGCATGTATTTTGTCAACTGTATAAGTTATAATGATTATTTCTTCACAGTGTGACTCCCAAGATTTATGAGAAGTGTTTTAGAATGGAAATGGCTTAGGTTTTACTTATATATCTTTGATATCAATACATATCTGGAAGATTCTTTTTTTATTTTTTTATTTATCTTTAAGGCCCTACAACCATTTTTAACATGCAAGTGACCTCATTGCAACCCAAATATTCTAATAACCCAGTTTGTCCTGAAAAAAATGATGTTCATATCTTGACTGTAGACAACAGGGTTGATGTTTTACAAGCTTTTTTATAAAATTAATCCCAGAGTGTTAAGTCGTGATATTTTGAGAAAAATAAAGTGATAACAAATAATATGTAAAAGGCTATAAGAATAAAGTCACAATATTTCAGAAAATAATCCACCTGCAACATAGTCCACACGGAGCACAAACAGACACATCTGCCGCAGCATGCCCAGATCGTGACCATTATAAACCTGAAGCTGCACAGGCCAGGGAAGGCGTGCTGCAGCAAGCTCTGTGGTCTGTGCCGCTGCTTGTCTCTATTTTTTAAGGCGAGAGTGGACATTAAGAGATGCACAGGTCTGCTTCAACGCTCCGTGTGTTTCTATTATTTTCCTAAGGCCTTTTCTTTTTCTTCTTATCTTTTTTTTTTGCTCTGCCTAAAACTGCAGGGGGGGGGGTGCCATTTTCAGGACTGGTCCAAAACTCAGGCGCAACAATTGACCCACTTCCACAACTAGGTGGCGGTATAGAAGGTAAAAACGTGTTTGGTGCTAAAATTTCCACATCATACACCGGACAATAAAAAAACCTCATATCCACGCATTCCCTGAATCCAACTGAATTGCATTATATAGGCCATTTCCACCTATGCTTTTATGTATGAAATATTGTGATTAATCAAAAACCTACTTTGTTGAACTCCTCCTAGACCTGACAAACGGTTATCAAAAGAATATCTATAGGATAAACATTGCCCATATCACGCACAAACAAATTTGTGTAGCTAAGCACCAACTTTCCATATCTCGACCAAAATACCCCTCTGGAGGTCTGGAGGCTACACATTTAAAAAATATTGACCACTAGGTGGCACTACAAGTACAAAACGTAAAGCCCTGCAGCACCCTGCTATGACATGAACTACTACTACTACCAGTTTTTACCTGTTCATCACATTCCCAACTGGCGCCGTCAGACACTGCCTACAAAGTGCCTGGGTCTGGCCAAGGTTTCTTCCTAAAAGGTTCCTAAAACAAAGTTTTTCCTCAGCATTGTCACACTATCCTTGCTCTTGGGGGAATTTCTAGAATTGATGGGACTTTATAAAGTATAGAGTGTGGTCTAGACCTACTACTGTAAAGTGTCTTAAGATAATTCTTATTATGATTTGATACTATAAATAAAATTGAATATAATTATGACGTAGAGTCTTGTTTGATATATCACTGAATTCAGCAGGGAGTTCCCTTTTCATTGATGACGGTCTGCAAATGCACACCCATAAGAATCGGTGTTCACCAGTAACCGTGACGCGCGCAGAGGAGCGAGGGCACGTCCAACGCTGCTTGTAGCTTTAATTATGCTTTATTATTACGCATAATGAATTGCTTTTTTGGGGACCTTCAAAAAAATTAAAAAATTCACAATACTTTGCACATGCATCAGGCGTAGTTGACCATGCAGTCCTCCTCTCTCGCCTTGGGCATTTTGTAAGCATCAGAGGCTTGGCGCTTAAATGGTTTAGCTCCTATTTGGCAAATAGGAGCTTTTCTGTTATGATCGTCAGTTGCTCCTTTCTATTGTGGGGTACCCCAGGGATTCATTCTTGTCCCCATTCTGTTTTCTTTATATATGCTGCCTTTAGGGGCTATTATAGGAAAGCACAAGCAGATGATTTGCAAATCTATTTGTCTATGAAGGCAAGTGACAGTGTCACACTAAACTCCTTGTTTAGTTGTATCACTGATAAGCTGTGGCTTTCAGAAAACTTTCTTAATTTGAATGAAGATAAAACGGAGTGTTTAATTTTCAGTACTTCAGGCATGCAAAACGGTCCAGCTTTGAGTTTGGGAGCTCGGCATCTTACACCAGGTTAGCTGTCAAAAACATGGGGGTTACTTTGATTGCAGCATGAAATTTGACAAGCAGCTTTTTCCAGCTTGGTCTCCTGGCTAAAGTTAAGCCATTCCTGAGCATGCACGACCTAGAAAAGGCCATTCATGCTTTTATTAGTTCAAGGTTGGACTGTAATGTACTTCTGTTGCTCTAAATCAGACGACCATCTCATGTCTTCAACTATTGCAAAATGCTTTTTAACATTAATTAGAATAGATTTTAAGATTTTATTTTTAGTTTTTAAGGCTTTAAATCATGGGTCTCAAACTCGCGGCCCGGGGGCCAATTGCGGCCCGCGGGATGATATTTTGTGGCCCCCTACTTGACATCAAAGTTAAGTGTTAGTGCGGCCCGCGCGTTCTGAAACGTTTTGTCATTGCGCTTGTCACTTATGGGCTACCGTAGTAGTCTCCTGACAGCGGCGTAACGGTTGTCAAGCTAGCTAAGTACTCTTTGCGGCAAATGCCTGAGGTTTGACAATGTGATGTCTGTTGTTGTGAAATTCACCAACCATATCAGATCTAGGGGCTTAAAGCCAAATGTTTGGAGGAAATAGTTGTTGTTTTTTTGGAATACTTGATGCGGCCCAGCCAAACCCAGACTCTACTTCCAGCGGCCCCCAAGTAAGTTGAGTTTGAGACCCCTGCTTTAAATGGTCTGGCCCCAGGGTATTTGTCTGAAATGTTAACTTTGCAGGAGCACAACTGGTCATTGCGGTCTTCAAATTAGCGAGTTGTAGAAGTCCTAAATTCCAAGTATAAACGGTGGGGTGATCAGGCTTTTGCAGTTGCTGCCCCAAGACTCTGGAACAAGTTACCCCCTGATATTTGCACGATTACAGATGTAGCTCTTTTAAGTCCAAACTCAAAATGTATAATAATAATAATAATAATAATAATAATAATAATGTATTTTATTTAACAGGGCCTTTCTGAACACTCAAGGTTGCTTTACAAACAATAAAAGACAGATACAGGGAACAGAAAAGTGTAAGCAGTTATAATTAAAAAAAAAAAAAAAAAAAAAAAAAAAATCTGTATCTGTTTAGCCTGGGTTTTAATATGTAGCAATGGTGTGACAATTTAACATCTTTGCCTTTTTAACAGTTTCTCCCTACTGAGTAACACACCGGCTGAGAAACCAACTCTGGTTATTGGGAGCTCGATACAGCGGAATGTGAGGTTGGCAGCTCTGACGGCCACAGTCGTGTGTCCCTGAGTGGGAGATATAGAATTCCATCTAAAGCTGCTGGTTAAAGATAACCATAAATACAGTCAGATCGTACTTCATGTGGGTGGTAATGATACCAGATTACACCAATCGGAGGTCACTAAAATTAATCTTGAGTCACTTTGTGCATATGCAAAGACAATGTCGGACTCAGTAGTTTTCTCTGGACCCCTGCCAAACCTGATCAGTGATGACATCTACAGCCGCATGTCATCCTTCCACAGCTGGTTGTCAGGGTGGTGCCCACCTAATGATTTGGCCTACTTAGACAACTGGAGTGCGTTCTAGGAAAAGCCTGGTCTAATTCCCAAATTGATAAATTTGTAGATGGTGCTACAACCTGCCTACAGATGACTTTAGACTCTGTTGCTCCTCTCAAAAAGAAGGAAACTAGCACCTTGGTATAACTCCCAAACTGGAAGAATCTCATTTAGATTGGCAGTCTGAAAATAAATAGGAAGGTCCTCAGAAATTCCTGATCAGACTATAACTCATCACTACACATCATTGAATGAAATGAAGGATTAAAAAAAGAATAAACAATGGAGCAGACATAAGTTAAACAGTTACTGTTTGTACTGGGGATTGTCATGAATATCCACAGAGCCCTTGTCATCCAACCTGTCATCATTGGTTAGCAAATGGAATGAAAAAGACAAATATGTGGCTAAGATTTCTCATGGTCTCACTGTATCAGTGCCTGCCTTAATATGAGCACATTCTAGGTTTTTAAGTATTATTTATGTAATTCTCTGGTATGACAATACATAAGGACAGTATGAAATGTGATTATCTGTGATCTACATAACATCTAGACTAAACCTTCATGTATAATTTTGCCTTTCCTGTTCCCGTCTATAGACTGAACTTGCATGTCTTATGGTGTGGCTCAGCCAGTCAAGGTGTAGTTCCTCCAGATATTCAGTCTGGACCAGCAGATGGCACAGTAGACAGAAAGCACATCAGCATCACTTCTGTTGCTATGAAGGAATTCCCAAAGTGTCCTCTGAAATTCCTATAGGTCACTAACCATAAAGGAACTTCTTTCTGCGTGGCTTACAATTAATGATCAGCCAGTGATCAAGATAAACATGTCTAAATAAAATTAATTCACAGCTCTTCTTAACATGTTATGCATTACTTTCAGTGAACAATGTGCAGCTATTAACAGGATGGAGGGAATGCTGAGGACTGTTCTTGTGAGGAAATTTGATATTATCAAATAAAATGGCCTACTTTTGGTTTCTCACACAGCAAAGTAAAGCGTCATGTTAAATATTTGTGGACTTTGTCAGTTGTCTTGTTTTGGGATTATTCTACTGAAGTAATGACAGTATTTACATATTCAAGTCTGCAAGTGAGATTGTGATTATGGAGTCCCTCTGACCCTTGGCTGTGTGTGTGTAAATACATTATTTCATGCTTGTATGTTGGTATATAAACAGCCAATAAAATGTAACACAGTTCATGTAAAATATGTCTCAATGCCAGTTACTGTAATGGTTGGGCATACTGTGCATTAATTACACTGTACTGTACATTACAGTGTGTTGTGAACTATGTATTATGTGTTTATTTACTAGGTAAAGAGTGTGTGTATGAGAATGGAATGTGTGTGCTGTCAAGTTAGAAAGCAGGGACTCAAAATTGTGTGTGTGTGTGGGTGTGTGTGTGAGATAAGGAAGTAGAACAGAATTTCTTTGTGACATCATCACAGTTCCAGTTCCCAGGTTCATGCACATAATTCTCAAACCTCACTTCCGCCCTGGACTTTGAACTGTGAACATTTCAACCACAAAAATAAAATTTCAAACTCATCACTTGCAAGGACAACAAGCAGAAGAACAAAAAACTGAAGATGTCTCAACAGAAAGAGGTATAAATCATTCTTGAGTATTTTTGGCTGCTTTTTACTTCTAACCCACTTCAACTAAATTTAAGAAATTAATCTTTGATTTTTGCAGCACAATGTTAATTTTGTTGCAAAGACTGACTTTTTTAAGTTAAATTTTGAATAGGATTTTTCTAATAGATCCTCTAAATACTCTAAGAACCCATAAAGCAATGTGCATGAGATTATATCAATTGTGAAAAGTGTTAGAAGGTAGAAATGAAGCTATAAAATCAATTTATTATTTTTAAACTGACTAAAATTGTACTTCCCCTGCTCACGTTATATTATACATGTACATTGCTCCACAGGTGCTTTGTGGCAACACTAGTACTAGTAGTACCTGTATCTTACATTTTGCCACTCTATATGTCTTTTTCCAACAGAATATAAATGCCAAACAAAGCCCTCTGGATCCAGGTAAAATGGAGAATAAAGCGAAACATTTCAAAACCAGAGAGACAGATTCTACCTCCAGACCCTCCAGCTGGGGAAGCGAGAAGACTGTCTCCTCCACTTTATCGATCATCTCAGTAATCTCTGAAATAGCCAGGATAGTTATCTTAAATACTGTTAGATCCCGGTAATCCCCGGTCAAGGGGGTACTGGACCAGCTCTCCGTGTAAAGGGTCCGATCCTCCTAAGCCTATGGGTATTACCCTATTAGGTATGACAGAGGACTGTTTAAGCTGGTGTCGAAGAGACTCGCCTAGCTCCTAACTGTCTTCATCCGGGCGTCTACCCTGCTTGCTCTGAAACAGCACCTGACTGAATAGCCCTGAGCCAGATACCACCCCAGCCGCGCCCGTTCACGACAGCTCTCTTCTCATTGATCAGGGCACTTGGTAAGTTGCTAGGATATTGTTTAGGGGCCAGGAAAATAGGCCCTAAGGGTATGTTAATTTCAGTGGCTAGAGCAACCTATAAGAGCCTTCAAAAGATGTCTAAACTCACTACACCCAATTGATTACAACCTTAAAGAGTGAAATAATTCAGTGTCCACTACTTGTACTTTAATTGCAGTATTATATATATTTATTGCAGAATAGAGCAAGGGCATGCATACAACTTAATGATTGAGAATAAAATTAATAAAAATTGATCAATGAATCAAATTCAAAAACCCATACCTGATTTTGTAAAACTCTTTAAAATGATTAAAAATCCAAAAACCCCTTAAAAATGATTAACTTTTGTACCCTATCGGCTAATAATTGATGATAATGTTTAAAAAGGCGAAACCTGAAGGTGATAGTTGCGCATGGATAGATTTGGCAATCTTCTTTTCTGTAGAGCTGGGATAGGAGCTTGTCACCCTGGCCCTTTTCTTCTGCCGTTGGCTGTGCAATCCGTTGGAATCCCGAAACCTTGTACAAAGTCTTCAAAATGTCTTATAGATCCACAGCCATCGAGGCAGTTGAACCAAAGAAAACAGTCAGAGTCCGAATTACTTCTTCAGCCGGGTTGGCTATGTGGCTATCCTCTGTGGCTTTTGTCTCGCATTTCCGATGAAGAAGTTTTCTGAAGTTTTCTTTTGCTGTTCCGATGTCCAAATCCCAACTCTTTTCTAAGATGAGGCTGCGGGGTCTGAAGAAGATCTTAAGGTCCAGTTCACCGCCCTCCGAGAGCTGCCGAGGAATGAGCCCCTATTCTTGCTTGTTTCTGTCTTTTATACTGTTTTGACACTGAGACCTCATTGGTTCTTTCCTATGAGTCATTTGGTTGCACCCAACTCTTTTCTCTAAACAAGTCTTCAACAAGCCCAAATTTGGTTACATTCGATCTCTGATGTTTAGACAAGTCTCAACAAGCCTCAACTGGCCCGGACCTGTTCTGGCTTGCTTTTCCCCCAGGCTCCCTCTTTTACTCAGCTCTATCGGACCCGCGGTTACGCAGATTCTGTGGAAGCTTCTAGGCTTCAACCTTTGTCCTTAGTAATTACCTAGTTTGTAGCAATTACATATTGATCCGACATTATTTCCGACCCCCTTTTTGCCATAAACAGTGATACTTATCAATCATGAAATCACACATTATTTCTAAATGGTAATACATGTCATTTGTGTATACATCAATCATGCAATCATTAACCCTTAAAACACACATTAATTGTAAATGATAATATCATCTGTGCAATCAAACATTATTCGGGATAATACATATCATTTGTGTATTCAACCATTATGTTGGGTAATACTTTTTGCTTCAGCCGTCCTCTCACTCATCACACTTTCTAGCTCGGAAAGTACCCTACAGCCCCAGCAGCAGCTACAATGCCTCACCGGAAAGTCCCAGACAGTCCCATTATTTCACCTCCTCATGCGTGTGATCTCAACTCACTTGACACCCCCTCCTTGAGATCAGGCGCTGCTCCGCTCACTCCTCCATGTGCATGAAATCGTCATCGTCGGACTCAGGCACTAGGGTGAGGATATCGACGTGGGGGGGTGACAAGACCGGAGGTGACGGAGTTGGGGCCCATGTATCCACGGTCACATACTCATCCAGGCAAGGGGTGCGAAGTGATGACGGGGAGTCCTGTGGTTCCTCTCCGTTGGGCGTCCTTGCGGTCGGCACAGGCATCGGGTCTTCAGTCGTCATGTTGGCAACAGAGTGCTCCTTAGCTGGCGGACCCTCGGACGTTGTCATTTCGTCGTCCTGTGGTGAGCTGCTGGAGTAGGTCCGTGGTTCCAATGGCAGGACCGCCGTAGAACGAGTAGACTGCAGGAGTGAAGCTGTCGACTCAATGAGCTCCTGATGGTAGTCGTCGTACGTCCATACCAACCATTCGGTTTGAGAGCTGGCATTCTGGGTAGCAGTGGGAAATCCGTGGGCCTTGTCCCTTATTGCTGGTAGTCGTGGACCGATCAGCACGAACCGGCCATCAGTGAAATGAGCAGTGGACACTCTGGTACCATCTTCGTACTCCCACATTTTTGAGTATATAAAAAAATAATAATAATCAGGATGCGCAGTGAGCATTAATGAGGCCCCCTTATCGGCTCGCAGGGATGTCCAAATCGCAATGGCTCCTGCTTCGATGTTAATGACGTCCTCGGGTTGAACCACAGGCATGCTTGACAGGGTTTTAAGGCACACCAGTCCTCGAGCCGTCTGGATGGGGAAGCTCTTTTCATAGCAGCCGGTACACCATAGCGCCGAGGACACATCCCAGAGGAGCTGGGTCAGTTGTAACAGGTCTCCACAGTGAATGCATCCAGCGTCATCCTGTATGATACAATAGCACATTTAATTATTAAAAGCGAGTAGTGCAAGCAGGAAAGGCTAGACCTAGTATCGAAGGTCTGTCGTTTAGGGGGCTCTCTCGGCACGCCGTCGGGCTATAGTAGCCAGCCATGGAGATCTCAGCACAATCGGCGGAGTGGTCCCCAGGCTGGATGGAGATTCAGTTCGAGGGAAGCAGGCAGCATAGGTCATGAGCCACATCACCACTAACAGTTGGTCAATTAGCCCTGCCCAGTACAGCCCGGAAATTACACCCCACCCGAGACCCCAGCATATAATACACATTAGTTGGATCAGCCAACGCCTTCTTCCTCTTGGCTGGAGTGCCCCAACTAGGATCATTCTGTAGGTCAGTAGGCCCAAGGCCATAAGTGCTTCGCATAGGATGTTAGCATATCTCAGGGGTGCGAAAAACATGGTGGCTGTATCCAGTATCATCCAGAACCCCACAACCGCGCCTTGGCACATGCCCCACCGATCAGTTGATAGGTTGAGGCGACCCAACACGTAGGTGATAAATAGTGACATTGCGAGGTCGCGAGCCCCGAACCACAGGTTGATGATCAGTATCTTGGCGCACCCTAACATCAGGGCCAGGATTCTCAGTGGCTGTTCTGGAGCCCATCGTCCCGTGCAACAGTAGAGGAGCCATAGTGTGAGTATGGCTGTAAACTCTAGAGTACTCACTCGATAGAGAGCAGTTGTGGGGCCATCGGTTGCTGGTGTGGAGTTGGTCGGGCTAATGTCAAGTTGAACTTCTTCTATTTTTCTGCTTCCCTTCTTGGTCGCGCTGCCGATGTGTTGAAAGCAGGAACTGAACTGTGGCCGTGGCGTGTCGAGTCCCTGGTTTTAAGGGCTCTGTAGCTCCTCCCCCTTCTGGAGGAGGGGTTTCTCATCTTCGGGGCCTCCCGCCCCGACAGACCTCCCACATGAGAGGAAGGCCGCACGAACTCCTCCTTTAACAACAACTACTGTGATTACTCCAGCAATTAGGATCCCAAATACCACTAACAAATATGGCCAGATTTTGAGTAAGAGGGTGACCGCCCACCCTGTTACAACCTCGAATCCTTCCTCTATGATCTCAGCCGTTTCTTCGAGCACAGTGGTTATGGTACCCTTGATAGCTATCCCTACCCTCTCATACCAGTAACATTCATGTTCTTGTCGTCCTTTTCCGCAATGCATCCAGTGCTCTGTTGGCGAGTGGCAAGTCCCGTTGTTATATAGGCCGTTAGGTCCCAGCCACTCGAATCCCTTGATTTTTTGGCCTTCACATAGGCTTCTTCTGAACGCATGGCCTTCGGCCAAAAAGATGAGAGGGTCTGCCACAAATGGTACTATCTGCCCTCTCACTTCTTTCCTCCTGGACATCCCATGTCCCATCATGGCTTTAGCGCAGCCAAGTCCCGGAGGGAACACTCTTTTCCACGTGCCTGTCACTTTTTGCCACACCGTCTGATGTGCGTGGGTGTCATACTCTCCTCCGTAGTGTGACTGACAGTGCTCTTTCCATCCCGGGACGCCCTCACAGTTAGTTCTAGACAGGCTCACGGTACATGTGGTGTTAGCTTTATTACAAATCATCTGCCAAGGTCTGGGGGTCACAAAAAATGCCGGCCTACTCCACCTTCCTGGCCAGATGTCCCTATTTTTGGAGTATACGGTGGCAACGTATTGGTACTTTACCCAATAGTTGTTCGATTTCGAGAGGCAAGGCACTACCCACAGTTCTATTTCCGATCTTTCCAATCCCCACCATGTCCGGTCCTCGCTTCGTGTGTGAGTCTCTGCCCAGGACTGTAGCACTCCTTTTACCGTCTTGTTGTCACGTGTCCCACTGCAGTTGTAGATCCACTGTCCCCAGCCGTGATTCTGTATTTCGTTTATTGGACATCGTGGGGACTTCCCATCGCTTACATAAGCGGTGTCGTTTAATGACTCAAAGATCTTCTCGGCCACACAAAGATCAATCTGTTTGAAGTCCCCTTTGGGCACCTTGTACAGGTCATCGGGTGATGGTAGTTTCTGTACGTACATCTCTGCTAGCCGAGGCCCCCTGAGACCCAGCCCGGTCCATGCGTACCCCGCCGGGAAGTTCCCAACAAAGTGCTTCAGCGATTTTCTCCACAGCCAGGGTAGGGTATCATTAAGCCAATCCTCATGATATGCGGCGGTACGATAGCTGTAACTTCCTTCACTGACGAAGACCCAGGGCTGCGCGGCTGGGGTGATGACAATGTAGTTTTGGGTGTCACAGGGCCTGTTCAAATTCCAGTAGCAGTGATCCAGCTGCATCAATTGCTTTTTCACACAGTTCAAGGACAGATTTCTCAGTAGTGACTGGCGATAGTTCAGTCTGATTGTGGTGCCGGGCTCAAGTAGTTGAACCGTCGATTCTTTCGATGGGGGGTTTAATAGTGCGGCCGTTCCTGGCTTAGGGGTGGTGTTTATCAATGGTGTGGCGTTTATGGGGTTTAGGGTAGTATTGCCACTCTGGGTAATATTGTCCGGGCGTCGGTTTCTCTTCATCTTCCTTCTTGGTGTTTGGTCGTTGCTGGTCTGGCAATTGAATTTATAGTTACCCCAAAATTCCCATTTTGGGAGCACTGTTAGACAGGTTTCATTTTGGTCATTGGCAGGGAACACCGCCTCCTTCTCCCAGTATCCTTGGCCTTCTACCCCTGGAAGTGGTTTGCAGCCCCAGGAGCAGTACCATCCTGGCTCCCCAGGATATGCACGTATCCAAGTGCATCCAACCGTCCTGATCACCTTCTTCTGTAGCTGCAGTATACGCAGCATAACTCCTTCTTGCCCTTCGTCTTGCAATGCGTACAAAATTTCAGAACCTTCTGTGACATTTTGCGTCTGATTGCTTAGGAGCGTTCTTCTCAAATCTTCTAACTTTTCTGTGATGTTAGCAGTTTGATTGTTTTCCCATACCTTCCAGATGTTCCTTGGTTCGACCATCCAACAAGCCTGTCGGATGGTCTTGGTGGTCCCATGTTGGACCCTGGTATGGGTTAGGGCCCACGGGTGGCTGCCAAAGTGATACAGAATAGTCAGGATAACCGACACTCCGACCATAGCTGCCATGACCTTTGCAGTCAGGTATATGCATAAAGTCCGTCGTCCTTCTTTCGTCCGTTGCCATGATTGCTGTTGCCGATTTCCAATGCCTTCAGGTTTCAATTTGTGCTGGTCGAGGGGTGCTGGGGACTCAGGTATCCTTGGGATTTTGCCCCAGCCCCGGGCTTCCAGTAGTGGCAGATCCATTCTGCCTCCGTTGAGCTGGGCCTTGGTTGCTTTTTAGTTGTTTTCTTCTTAGCTGCTTGAGGGCTTTGGCTCTTTGGGTTTAGGTCGATGATTCTTGGTTCAGGTCCTAGTCGATGGTCCCCGTCCGATGAAGTGGTTACTCGGTCCTTCAGGAGCGTGGTATATATGGGCGAGGGGAACTTGAGTCTTGGGTCCAGCCCCCGCCACACCCATTTCCGAGATTGGACTATGACATACTGTGGTTCCGGCAGGGGCCCGTCGGCATAGAACCTGTACACGAACCTTTGTCTTTGTGGGAGAATCAGGTCGCGGCAGCTACTCCAGTATTTCTCACCTCCCCCTCGGGTTACTACGGTCTCGACGTACAGGGGCTGACTATTGCACCCCGCGTTTGTCAGTGTTGGCTCAATGTAAAGTCCCGTCTGCTGGAGTCTGATGTCTCTGGTGTACCCATACCGCAGCCAGGGCTCGGGGTCAGTCATATGGGGTGCGCTGCTTCCAAAGGGCACCCATGGTTTGTCCGCCCAGTCGCGGAGACTCAATTCTTGATTCTCGATTACAAAGCACTCTGGATCCTTTTCTTGGCGAAGGAGTTGTCGGTACATTCCTGGGCTGTTGGTCCAGATCAACCCCCCTCCCATGCATATCTCCACATAGGAGCCGAGGAAAGGCTCAAGGTAGTTTGGGCCCCACCTGATGCTGAGCCGATATCCCTGTAGAACTACATGGACCGCATTCAATATCCAGGGGGAAAACTTTGGGCAGCTGGGTACTGGGTGCCAGCGTCTTCGCACCTCATATGGCCGCATGCGGCCTAGCGCCTGTTCATCGTGTAGTACTGTTGGACCCTCAAGGGTCCCTGATTCTAGAATATTGGGTTTCTTTTTATACTCCACGCTGCTGCAGAAATATCCTCCGGACCCTGCATAGAACCCATAGGACTCAAAGTCCTGTTGTGGCCAATCTAGCCATACAACGTCGTTCGGCCCTTCCAAGCATGGGGCTTTGTTATAACGGCAGTATCTGTTGACAGTGTAGTCGTCTATTCTAATTATTTTCTTTTCTCTTCGTTTTCGTGGCATGGTTGTCGGCAGTTCGTATCTTTGGCTTACTTTGTTAACGGTTTCTTCTCTTTTGGTAGGTCGCCTCCTGACAGCGAACGTTTAAACCAATCCCTAAGGCGTTTCCGGGGTACTTCGTCGGTGGCAGGGAGGACAGTCTTTGGGAGTGGCGTTTCTCTCTCAACCTCAACATCAGCCCCCACAGAGTAGATCCCTTTGTATGGCACAGTGACCATCTGGACCGTGATTTTAACCTTCCGTGTGAGGTCTGGCGTTATGGGCGTGGCTGCCCTATCCAATCGCATTCCTGGCACTTGCAAAACCCGGTTTCTGTACCACCCTTCTGGAGTGACGAGGTACACGGCGCTCTTCTGCCTGGCGTTGGCTCCAGAGCTCCCCCAGGCATCGATACCGGTGACACAATAATGCAAATTTGTACGTCTGGCCCCATCTTCCTTCGGTACCGGTGGCAGCTCTTCAGTTGGTATACTGGGATTGGTCAGTACCTCCCTGATCAATCTTCCCCAGTTGGTCAGTTCCCATGGACCGTCCCAGCCCGCGGTGTGGGCCTGCTCGCGCTCGGCTTCCCTCAGGTACTCGAGTCCCGTTCTTGAGTCTGGTAGCGCTGGGTCCCGGTAGACTCTCATCACCATAGGCACTTGAATAGTGTCTAACGGGAGGCAGCTCACCTGTCCTTGTCGAATAGAAAAGGGCCACCCCTGCCGAACTGTTTCCTTCAACCGATCGCTGTACGGGGTCTCTTCATCTGACGCTCCATCGCAGATGTTACAGTAGGGGCCAAGGTTCAGTACCGGTGCAGAGGGGATCCCTTCAAACAACTCCTGCGTCGCCGTTCCTTCTGGTGCTGCCTGATTGACATATCCGTCTGGTGCTACCTGACTGACATATCCGTCTGGTGGTGCCGCCCAGCTGTCCAGTGGAGGGGTTGTTCGGAACGCTTGCAGGGGGTCTACAAATCTCCTCACCTGCCATCCTTTAGCCTCCCCTATACGCAGGAGTCTTCCACCCTGGAACTGGTGACTGCATTGTATACAATCTTGGAGGTAATCGCCGTCCCAGTTGCAAGTGCATTCGGAAGGGCCTGCGCTCTCCAACTGTATGTCCCACTGGGTGATTATCTTCAGTCGTGGTAACCACTGCACCCGACAATACCCACAGACATACGCATCCATTACTTTAACTGGTTTGGGAGTTATTCGTCTTATTTCTTTAATTGCCCCTTCAGGCTGGATGGGCTTTCCTCTCCCGGGTCCCTCCCATTGGACCGTCAACGTTGTTGGTTTCCAGCAAACAACGCACTCATTTTTTATTTTCTTCCATTCTAACCTCTCCTTATCTCCAGTCAGGAATCCTCCTTTAGCACATTCTAACTTCTTCAGTCCTCTGCCTGCCCAGAGTCCTGAGGTCGATCTTCTTAAGGCGACTACCCCATAGACAGTGGCCACTCTGACGTAGGGTAGTAGGTCTTGTGAGTTGGTGGCCATTCTTGGCTCCTGGTTTGCTTCTAGCTTGGAATTGGTTTAAGCTGTTCAACTCCCTGGGTTCCCTTCTTTTTAAGCTGCACCGTGTTACTGTCCAATATTTTCTCCACTATGTCCGATGTCTCGTACTTGGCTTTGACTGCAGTGTTGGTGGGGTGATCTCTGGCCTTTACCCACACTCTCTGTCCAACAGGGAATGGGATCTTAAGTCCGGGCACCTCCTTCTTATCTCCAACTCCCCGCCCCACTTCTTGTGACGTAAATGGGCGTTGCAATAACTCCTCAGCGGGGGAGGGCCTATCTGCTCTGCTCCTGTCATTCAGGGCCCTCCCTACTTCCAGGGCTTTGGTGCTCCAGGCTTTATCGTTGGCATTCTTCCCAATCCAGTTTTTCACCAGGCCAATGGTTCGTTCGACGACCCCGTTAGCCTGTGGGGTGTAGGGCGGCGAGTAGACTCGAATTACCCCGTTATTCTGGCACCACTGGTCCACTTGAGAGTTGCGGAAATGTGTTCCATTATCTGTCCTTAACTCTTTTGGTATGCCGAGATTCGTGCACGTTTGGTCCAACATGCTAACCACACTGCTACCATTAGCTTTTCGTACTGCTTTGATGGTTACATAACCTGACTTAGAGTCCACTAGTACCAGCAGGTACTTTTCTCCTCTTTTCCCTGTTACTCCCAGGGGCCCAGCTACGTCCATGCATACTGACCCCCATGGGACGGTGCTCTTTATGGTCAGGCCTTCCACCCTCTGTCCCCTTCGCCCTGCGTTGTATTGTCCACATACCTCACAGTCTTTGAGGATTTGGCGGATTTGGCCCCCTGAAACCCATAGTTGCTGCTTCTCCAACTCCTTCCGTGTGGGCATGGCGCCTGCATGGCCCAATGTTTCGTGCACGGCCCGCACCACCTCCACCACGGACTCTTTTGGGACTACCCGTCCTTTGGGTGTCTCGTCCCACTTCTCGATCCCGACAAAGACAATTCTTCTCTGCTGCACGTAGCGGTCCACTTCATCGTTTCCCCGCCAGTGTGCCCCCTCCTTTCCATGGGCCTTTTGGTGTATCACCTCTAGGTCCAGGTTCATCCGTAATTCTGCAATTTTCTTCCATAGATCTCGATGGGCTACCATTTTCCCTTTGGCTCCCTCGAATCCATTTTCTTCCCAGATGGCGAGGTCTTCTATCAGGGCCTGCGCACAGTAATAACTGTTGGTTATTACTCTCGCTTTCTTAATCTTTCTTTTTCCCATCTCGAGGAGCCCCTCGAGTATGGCGGTCACTTCGCCCGCTTGGGCGCTTCCTTCTGCTCGGCCCTTCTGTCGATGCTGCTCCTTCTCGTTATGTTTTAGAATGAAGCCCCAATAGGCTGTGTCATCTTGTCCTTTTCTTGACCCATCGGTGAATAAACTCCATTCGTAGGGCTTTTCTTCCACCTGCTCCGGGTTCTGTGGCTTTTTGCCGGCTGGCTGGGCTGGTCCTATTTCAAGGTCTGGGTCCAGTAGGATATCCTCCCATCTTCCCCATCTTGTATTTGTGGCTTTAGTGCTTTCTACGGTGCCTTTTCTCAGGTATCGGTGAACTTGACTTTGTGTGATAACTTTTATCCCTTGACCCTGGGCTAGGTCTTTCATAGTTCCCCAGTACCTGGCCAGCACTGCCAGTTCTTTCTCTTCTTGCGGGAACTTTTGCTCTACTTTTGACAGGGTATAGCTCCACAAGGTCACCATACCTCCTCCTTCATTCTTAACTTTCACCACTGCATCGTTGTCTTCACAACTTACTTCAGCCACTAGCCTGGTGTTGAGGCTTCTAGGTTCCAGCCTAACCGCCTCTTTTATCGCTTCCTTCAATGTGTTGAGGTTTTCTTGATCTTGGGCCGTCCAAGCCCAGTCGCTGGTGCCCTGTTCGTCCTCTTCTTCTCTTTCTTGTTTTCGCAGACAGGCATATAGAGGTTTGGCATACCTCTGATAACTTGGTACATGATCTCTCACATAGTTACATAGTCCCAGGATTTTCTGTAGTTCGTTTTCTGACCTGGGTGGCCTTATCTGGTCCAGCTTCTCCCGGTACCCATCTGAGAGGCCCAAGTCTGCAGCAACCTGGAACCCCAAATAGGTCACTTGAAACTGTCCGAATTGGCATTTCTTCAAATTCAATTTTAGTCCTGCTTTTGAGATTCTCTCTATCACCGTCTGCAGCTTTTCTAGGTGTTCTTCCTCGGTATCATCTGCAATGAACACATCGTCGATGTAGATGGTTACTCCTATATCTCCCAGCACATCCATCACTGCTGCCTGGAACACATTAGGTGAATTTTTGTAGCCTTGAGGTAGGCGCTGCCATACATACGCCTTGCCTTTGTGTGTGAAGGCCGTTTTCCCTTGTGACTGTTTAGCAGGGAAAAGAATCCATTTGCCAGGTCAATGCAGGACTTGTATTTCTTGACCTGTAGTGTCTTCAGCGCTCCTTGGGGGTTTATCAGGCTCGCCCTGTTGGCTATAGTCCTCCGGTTAAGGGCTTTGAAGTTGATGACTGGCCTCCAGCCTCCTCCGGCTGCCTCTGGTTTCTTTACCGCTTGAATTGGGCTATTGGTGACGGGGTTTGCTTCTTCTCTTATAATTCCTAGAGCACTGAGTTCCTTCACTATTTTGTCCATTTCCTTCACAGCTTCTGGGTTCAATGGGTATTGTCGAACCGGGGGGTGAACACCCCCTTCTATAGTGTGAATATACTTGGCTCCTAGGTCCCCGCAATCGTTCTTGAAATATGCGACGCTGGCCCCGTTGATGAGTTCTCTCAGCCGTTCTTTTCCTCGTGGGGAAAAATCACTGTCTTTTAGCTTTTGTTCCGTGGTGACGGGCACATCCACCGGCTTGTACCAGTCGTCCGCCTTCAATCCTTCTAGGGCTGATGTCACTTTCACTACTCTAGATTGCAGCAGGTTTAATCGCCGTCTCAGCGATTTCTGTGTCCTTTTTGGTGAGTGCAGGTCTCTCAGGTCTCTCGTTGTGATGAGGTCGTACGGGCCTTTCACCCACACTATTCCTTTCCAGATTCCAAATGGCAACCTTTCCACGGTCCCGTTGGCAAATTGGACCTTTAGGTGTCCCCTCGTTTCAAGGCTTTTGCGGGTCATGGACACCTCTGCCCCTGAGTCCACTAAGTAGGGTACCCCATCCACTTTGGTGCAGATGTCGTCCCCCACCCAGTAGGCATTCTCCAGGGTAACCCGCGCCTTTGATGCCATTATTTCTTTGGCCCTCCAGTCGCCATCTTTCGGGCTTCTGCGAGGGCTCTCTTTTGTTCTGGTGTTAGTCTCCGATAGTCGTCGTCTTGCAGGTATGCACCCGCTCGAGGAGCTGGGGTTGGTTTAAACTGCTGGGGGCCTGGTTGAGGCTTAGGGGGCCCTTTCTGTTGCCTCTGCTCCTGGGCTGGTGCATTTTGTCTTGGGTATGAGGTCGTAGCGGGGGTTCGATCGTATTGCCCCTGTGGGGTCGGCCGTGGGTCACTCTTCTCTGTTGTCTTCCTTTGTGATCCGGTCTCCTTTTTTCTTTTTTCTTCGTAGTATTGGCCCTCTAGGTCCCAACCCCTCACCGCCGCATCCATAGTGGGCACAGTGGCATCGACAGGCATCTTTATAAATGCCAATTCCCCATGTTTGCCTGTCGTCAGCTTCCTCAGGGCTTTTACGTACCGAGTAGCTGGTATCTTTTGCTTCAGAACGTGCCATAGCTGAACCAAGGTCTGACCTTCTTCTAGTCCCGCCTTGGCCCTCGCAATGTGGTGGTCTTCGTCGTCCATGTCTTCCAGTACCAATCTTTCATACAGCTTGCGGGCCGGCTCGCTCCCATCTGCCGGTTGACTGGTTATGCTGCTCAGCCATAGCTTCTTGCCTCCTTCATGGATGGCGCTGCCTTCAACTAATGGCCATACTTCTCTGACATAGCTCTTGGTGTCCTCGTTAGCCCTCCTTGGCCGTACCAAGGCTTGTAGAGTTTTGAATGCTTTGAAATGATGATCTTCAGTGGGCATTCTGGTTGATGTCTCTTGGTGTTCTGGTCTGGCTTGGAGGGTCGGACCGTTCAGCTTTTCTTCCTCGTCCGCGGATATATCCTCCTGCATCTCTTTGTTTACTTTTATAGCATGCTTTACGGCTGCTTTCTTCATCCTTCTCAGCAACACGTCGTGTGCTACAGCCAGGTATCCCATTCGGAAGTTGGCCGTGAGTTCTTTACTGGCCGCCAATGTGGGAAAACTGGGCATCTGTATGATGTTAGCCCATTCTCCCAAGGTGGCTGTTATTTCAAGGGTTTTTTGGTCCTCAAGCCTACCTGCCCATACTTCTGGTATGTGATAGTCGAGTTGGTTAGCTTCTGGTACATGGGCTTGTCTCCCGTCTCTGGTTTCGATAGGTCCCCATGTAATGTCTCTGGCCAATTTCTCCGAGGTCCGGCGCACGCAGAGTACTTTCACCTCCTTCTTCTCCCCTTTACGTCGCCCGACTCGCAGCTCCTGATGTTCAGCCTGCTCTGCCACCGATGGTACACTTTCCATATCCTCCGAGACATCACTCTCTTCTCCTTGGGAGTCACTAATCTCGTCCTCTGTTACTCTGACGGGCGTTGTTCTCTCTCTGCTGGCTCTAGGGGCCTCTTTCACTCGAGACTTGGGCATACTGAGCCCTTGCATCTCTTGGGCCAGGTTATTCACTAACGGGTCCTCTTCGTTCTGGTCTAGTCGGTACTGCTCTTCCTCCTCATCTTCAAAGGGCGACTGCTGCAGTGTCACTCTTTGCTGTGGACTGGCGGTATTTTGGTCCTTCTTTTGAGCTACCCGCGGGCTCTGGGTTTTTGTTGAAACCCTTCCTCGGCTCTGAGGGGTTCTGACAGGGGTTTCAGCTTCCCCTGCTTGCCATCTCATCCGGCGTACCCCTCCGTCTTCTTGCTCCCCCGATATGGACGACAGTCTCACCCGGAGTGCTGGCTCGACTCTCTCCTCTGATCGGGCTCTGTGTCTACTTCCTGCGTCCTTGCTGGGCTGGACGCTGGCCAGTGCCCTCTGTAGTCGCTCTTGGTACTGCTCTTCAGAGGTCACCACCACAAGCTCCTGTATGGAGCCCCACAGCGCTGGTGTGTGTATGAACATCTTTGTGAGCCCCATCGCTGTGGTTTCAGCCTCTTGCCAGGTCATGTTGCTTGATCTCAGGCCGTCGACGCACATCACCACCTTCTCGTATTGCAGATCTCGGGCTCGATCAAGGCCTTTATCTAGGGTGTAGAGCAGCTTCTTCTGATATTCCCCAAACTCAGCCGCACCTGGGTAAGCACTGATGGGCAGGTGGATGACAGCGTAGTAGGCTAGATTTCCCCCGCTGGTCACTATCACGTCTCTGCTTTCCTCAGCCTCTCCAATCCGGCGGGTCTTCCTGCTCTCAACCTCTTGTTTATATTCTCTTCCTGCGCGTTGGGTGAGACCCTTTCGGAACTTGCCATGGTGTATTCTCAACTGGTCGTTGGTAAGGACTATGAGCCCATGGCCGTCGATGTCCCAGGGACTCCCAATCCAGTGGTACACTGCCAACCCCCCTTGACCCGTGAGCTTGCGCGTTCCTGCGGGGATTGAGACGAGGGCGGGTAGGTGCTCTTGTCTGTCGGACTTTGGCTGGAGGGGCCTCTCCTCGGTTTTGACCTTTCGTTCAGTCTTGGTTCGATAGCTGTCTTCTTTAGTTCTGTTTCTAGGTTCGGCCCTGGTCGCTCCTGAGAGCTGCCGCACCCAGCTGCCATCTTCCACCTCTATTGGGGCACGGTCTAGCGGCAAACTCGGGGTGTAATGGCGCCCCTGCTGAAGAAGGGCTCCCTGTCGGTCTAGGAGTTCTTTCTGGCTCTGCGTCCTCTCTATGAGACCTTGGATGGCAGTCAGGGTGGGAGTCTGCGGTATCGGCCTCCGTGTTCGGAGGCCTTGAAACAGGGGCCTTGGGGGGGTCTCTGTTCCGGGAAGGTCTTCTTCTTCACTCTCTTGCTTCTTCTCGTCTTCCCCGTCATCCGAGCTCCCATCGGCCGATCCTTGTGTTCCCTGTGTACTCTCACGACCGCTTCCAGCCTCGTCGTCTTCTATGAGCTCATCCACTATACTATGCTCATCGTCATGTTGCTGTAGGGCTCGTAGCAGGAGCCCTCGGTTACCCAGATCCTGCAGCAGTTCTTGATGCTCGCTGTGTTTGCTGGTCGCTCTGGCTGTTATCCCCTCGAGGATGTATTCGGTGCCCAGCACCTGTGCTGTCATTTTGGTGATTGGGTCGAACTTCTTGGAAGGGCTAAGCAGGACTGTTATTCCCCCTCGGTCCCAGGTGTCCAGCAGCTCGATCCACCATTCGAGCCAGGTTCGAACCTCGTCTTTGGTCTTGATCTTAGTGGGGCACCTCAGTACCATTACTGCTTGCTCACCCATCCGGGTGTTGGCGTAGTAAACCCCTGTTTCTCCCATCTTTTGAGTTATTTCGCCTCTCAACTGGCTTTCTGATTTGCCGAAGCAATATTTTACTAAATGTTCCCAAACTGGTGGACACCAGGATGGGATTCCATCTCCAAACAGGATGACTCGGTGCGGCACCCCCTTTACCAATGGCAGCAGCGGGGGTGTCGCAGCGGGTTCCTCCTCCCGGCCCGTAACCTCCTGGTCCGTGCCGTCGGGGTTTAGTTGTCTGTTCTTTTCCATCAGCACCTCTGACTCTGCCATCTTCTATTTCTTTGTCTTTGTCTTTGTTCTTGCTTCAGCTTTGTCTTTGTCGTCTCGAGTCGTCTGCTTCTCAAAGCCTCCCTTAGCGCTTCGGGTCAGGGATGAGTCGCAGACTAATTGGCTATTCAGCGCCGCTCCTGGATACAGCTTGCCTGCTCCTCTCGGTCGCTCTCTGTCCCGCTTCTCCCTCAGGATCCGGCAGGTTGGTAAATGTAAATTGGAAGGTTGGTGACTTCAGCTCCTTCTGTAGCAGGTCACCGAGCAGCTCCTCACCTTCGGTCAGGGCTGCTCCTTTGAGGGTCCCGTCGGATGTCCTCTCCGTCGTGCACCTCGGTCCAGCGCCGGTGCAGATGTCCTCTCTGTGCCGCGCCTTTTATCCTCGGGTTAATCCACACGACTGGCGGTTGGTCTTTCCGCCGGGGTTCTGTTGTTGACCCAACGATTCCTTCGTCGAGTCCCTGTTCGGGCGCCACGTGTTAGATCCCGGTAATCCCCGGTCAAGGGGGTACTGGACCAGCTCTCCGTGTAAAGGGTCCGATCCTCCTAAGCCTATGGGTATTACCCTATTAGGTATGACAGAGGACTGTTTAAGCTGGTGTCGAAGAGACTCGCCTAGCTCCTAACTGTCTTCATCCGGGCGTCTACCCTGCTTGCTCTGAAACAGCACCTGACTGAATAGCCCTGAGCCAGATACCACCCCAGCCGCGCCCGTTCACGACAGCTCTCTTCTCATTGATCAGGGCACTTGGTAAGTTGCTAGGATATTGTTTAGGGGCCAGGAAAATAGGCCCTAAGGGTATGTTAATTTCAGTGGCTAGAGCAACCTATAAGAGCCTTCAAAAGATGTCTAAACTCACTACACCCAATTGATTACAACCTTAAAGAGTGAAATAATTCAGTGTCCACTACTTGTACTTTAATTGCAGTATTTATATATATTTATTGCAGAATAGAGCAAGGGCATGCATACAACTTAATGATTGAGAATAAAATTAATAAAAATTGATCAATGAATCAAATTCAAAAACCCATACCTGATTTTGTAAAACTCTTTAAAATGATTAAAAATCCAAAAACCCCTTAAAAATGATTAACTTTTGTACCCTATCGGCTAATAATTGATGATAATGTTTAAAAAGGCGAAACCTGAAGGTGATAGTTGCGCATGGATAGATTTGGCAATCTTCTTTTCTGTAGAGCTGGGATAGGAGCTTGTCACCCTGGCCAGGGGGACCGCGCCCTTTTCTTCTGCCGTTGGCTGTGCAATCCGTTGGAATCCCGAAACCTTGTACAAAGTCTTCAAAATGTCTTATAGATCCACAGCCATCGAGGCAGTTGAACCAAAGAAAACAGTCAGAGTCCGAATTACTTCTTCAGCCGGGTTGGCTATGTGGCTATCCTCTGTGGCTTTTGTCTCGCATTTCCGATGAAGAAGTTTTCTGAAGTTTTCTTTTGCTGTTCCGATGTCCAAATCCCAACTCTTTTTCTAAGATGAGGCTGCGGGGTCTGAAGAAGATCTTAAGGTCCAGTTCACCGCCCTCCGAGAGCTGCCGAGGAATGAGCCCCTATTCTTGCTTGTTTCTGTCTTTTATACTGTTTTGACACTGAGACCTCATTGGTTCTTTCCTATGAGTCATTTGGTTGCACCCAACTCTTTTCTCTAAACAAGTCTTCAACAAGCCCAAATTTGGTTACATTCGATCTCTGATGTTTAGACAAGTCTCAACAAGCCTCAACTGGCCCGGACCTGTTCTGGCTTGCTTTTCCCCCAGGCTCCCTCTTTTACTCAGCTCTATCGGACCCGCGGTTACGCAGATTCTGTGGAAGCTTCTAGGCTTCAACCTTTGTCCTTAGTAATTACCTAGTTTGTAGCAATTACATATTGATCCGACATTATTTCCGACCCCCTTTTTGCCATAAACAGTGATACTTATCAATCATGAAATCACACATTATTTCTAAATGGTAATACATGTCATTTGTGTATACATCAATCATGCAATCATTAACCCTTAAAACACACATTAATTGTAAATGATAATATCATCTGTGCAATCAAACATTATTCGGGATAATACATATCATTTGTGTATTCAACCATTATGTTGGGTAATACTTTTTGCTTCAGCCGTCCTCTCACTCATCACACTTTCTAGCTCGGAAAGTACCCTACAGCCCCAGCAGCAGCTACAATGCCTCACCGGAAAGTCCCAGACAGTCCCATTATTTCACCTCCTCATGCGTGTGATCTCAACTCACTTGACAATACACTGGATCGGACTTCTAGGAATATCAACGAGCTGATGCAGTCTATCTCCTGGTGGAAGGCTGAGGAACGCTCTAAGTCAGAGACTGATGATGATAAGAATAAATCCTCAGCGGATTGTCGCACCAACCAAAAAGTGAAGCGGCAGTTAAAAAGGTTTTTTGGCCTCCGCCGAATATTTGCAGAGCAAAAAGGAGAGACGGTGAAAGACACAAAGAAAGGCCGGGTCACCGAGATCGATTCAACACAGCACCATCAGGACAAGATGGACACCATGTACCCACAAATGTCAGCACACATGGCAGAAAGGTCATTAAGAGGATGTAGTCTGCATTGAAGCACTACTTCAAATTGAAAAAAAAGGCAGAAGAAGAGAATTTGGATGGCTCTGACCATCTGGAGGGGGAGCATGAGGATGTCACAGTAGAGGAGACCCTACATGTTTCCTCAACTTTGTCCCCCACTGGCTCATCTCGACCAGTGGAACATCATGAAGTGAGGTCTGCAGTCATAGAGGATGACCTTGTCACTGCCTCAAAACGCTCCAGGGAGGACAACAAGGCTGCTGGGGAATCAGGCCTGACCTCTGTCCCTCTCCAACTGGTGGATGTGGTAGATAAGGATGTCACACAAGTGTCATCAAGATTGATTCACCCTCAAAGGCGGACGACAAAAACGTCTGTGGGACTGTGACACAGAAGTCTTGCAATTCTGTCAGGACAGATGAGAAATCTGCAGGTAAACGTGAAAGCAAGATCTTTAAGAAGATGAAATCTGCATGGAATACCTTCTTCAGATCGAAACCAAGGGAAAATTTCCAGCTGAAAACAGGACAGGATGTGTATGATGCTGTCAAGTTAAAAAGCAGGGACTCAAAATCTGTGTGTGTGTGTGTGTGTGTATGTGTGAGTGTGTGAGTGTGTGAGTGAGAGAGAGAGAGAATTAATCTTGTCTTTCTTCAGAGGGATTTGGCCCATCTCTCTGCAATGGCAATTCTGGCCACCCCAGATCTTATAGGTACAGTAGTTGTTCAAGTTCATCAACACAAGAAACAAGAGAAATGCTGTCAATCAATGATGACATCTAATCAACTGATTTAGGGCCAGTTTTATATTTTTAACTAACACAGTAATGGTCATACTGTAATGTGCTAGATTTGTTTCTTTATTACATGCAAGAAAATAAATGATCTGAGAGAAAAAAAATATTTGAGAAAAAGTTTTCATACCAATAGCAAAAAAAATCTAGAGCGAGAAGAAAAATCAATTTTTGAGAGAGACACCTTTTTTTGAGAACATTTTTTTTCACACTGATGGCAAAATATATATATTTGAGAATTTAAAAAAGTATTTTGAGAGAGTTTTTGGCTATTAGTATGACAAATTGGTATTCTCTAAAATATTTTTTTTCTCTCATAAACTGCTTTTTTGCTATCAATGTGATAACTTTTTATCTCACACATTTTTTTTCTCTCAGATCAAATATTTTCTCAAATGTAATAAAGAAACAAATGTAGCTCCATGGCTATGAGAGCTGAATTCTGCTCAGCAGACGTTTGGCCATGCAGGTCAAGTGACCCTTGAGATAAGCACGCTGTATCTGCTGCTGGTCCATGAAACAGGACGGTCCCAGTTACAACTGCAACATTACAACGACGATAAAACCGCTGGAATCTGTCAATCTCCTCTTACGCAGACCCAGCTTTCTGTCACTAGGCCCTACATTATGGGCCAAAATCTTTTGATAGTCTTGAGATTTCATGATTCCTTGCACACAGTCAATGCACCCAGTGCCAGAGGCAGCAAAAGAACCCCAAAACATCCTTGAACCTCCACCATGTTTGACTGTTGGTACTGTGTTCTTTTCTTTGTAGGCCTCTTTCCATTTTCTGGAAACAGTAGAATGACGTGCTTTGCCAAAAAGCTCTACCTTGGTCTCATCTGTTCACGTTCTACAAGGAGGACTGAGGCTTACTCAGGGACATGTTTGCAAACTTCAGCCTGGCTTTTTATGCTTCTGTGTCAGAAGTGGGGTTCTCCTTGGTCTCCTGCCGAAGCGCTTCTTCATGTTCAGATGACGACGTATGGTTCGAGCTGACACTGATGCACCCTGAGTCTGCAGGACAGCCTGAATTTGCATGGACGTTGACTGAGGTTGTTTATCCACCATTCGAACTATCCTCCATTGCATTCTTTCATCAATTTTTCTCTTCCGTCCACGTCCAGGGAGATTTTCCTGGGGTTATAAACTTCTTGATGATATTGCGCGCAGTGGACAAAGGAACTTTAAGATCTCTGGAGATTGACTTGTAACCTTGAGATTGTTATTTTTCCACAATTTTGCTTCTTAAGTCCTTCTTTTTTTCTCTATGCTTGGTGTGGCACACACAGGCACGCAACACAAAGGTTGAGCCAACTTTTATACACTCTAAATGGCTTCAGTTTGGATTTCTTTATTGCCAACCCCTGTTACTTGCCACAGGTGAGTTTAAATGAACATCACATGCTTGAAATGAAATTCACCCACAGTTTTAATGGGGCCAATGATTTTTGTCCAGTCCATTTTGGGAGTTTTGTGTAAAATTTGCCTTTTTCCAGCTTTTTTATGCTGTTCCAATGCACTTAAAGGTAATAAACAAGTGTATACCAAAACAATTGTCATTGCAACACTTTTTCCTGGGAGAAATGGTGCATTTTCTGGAAAAGTTCCAGGGGTGCCAATAATTTCGTCCATGACTGTATTTATAGTGTCTAGGGGTAACCGAGACGCAACATAACATGTGCCCCCCACACTCTTCCCACTCCCGAGCAAAGCCAGAACAAAGTAATAAAAAATGATTATTTTTTATTTTTATTTAGAGATGAGGTCCCAACACAACAAACAAAACAACTCTAGCAACCTAAAATCCTCCTAAACCTAAACAAAATGCAAAGAAAAGACAAAACTCTAACCTAAGCTTCAACAAGAAAAACAGGAGAAAAAGGCAAACAAAGAAGGACTTATCACTCCTACAAAACGGCCAGTAATGGCACGAAACAAGGCTGTTAATTACTTACACCATCTTAAATCACATCACACAGATTTACAGTGGCACATGTTTGGAATGGCTGAGCAAAGAGAGAGGGGTGAGTTCTTGTCTGATAGGGCTTTAAATGGGGCTCCTGTCCTCCTGGCAACCAATCAGGAGACAGCAATCAGCTCTGCTGGACTAATCCAGTGTGAGCACCTGTTCTTATCTGTGTGTAGGAGATCACCTACTATTGCAGGGTGAGAGACATTATGACACAAAATATGACCCCAGGGTCATAACACCTCCCCACCCACGATCAAACATTCTCCCCAAGAAAAGTTTAATTCAAGACCGAGCATTAACCAAAACGTTGTCCAAACCCTTTTTGTAACGAATTTCAATATTAAAATCTTGCAGTAGCAAGTGTGGCAGTGCTAGTGGCCTATGACACCCGAGAACCTAAAATTTCTGACAACGCCACTTGTGATAGGCCCAAGACCTTTTAAAGCACACAGATCCTGTTTATCTGAAATTAGGGATCAGAGACAATAAAAAATGTATAAATATATGCAATTTTATTGATATTTGTTAAAATAGCATCTTTTCTATGAAAACTGTAAGGTAATGGATATTAGGAACAGAAACCTAATTCAAATCAACAAAAGGCATGTATAATTAGATAACCCAAAATCAACAAAAATGAAAAGAACAAAAACAAACCCACATGCAATGTATAGCCTTTGTCAGTTAATACCAATATTTACAAGCCAACTTTTGGGTGTTCGAACACTTTGCTAAGTTGATCCAACACAGTTCTATGCATCCAGGAAAGTCCCATACATCCCAACACTTTTTATACCCATATCCAGAACAACAAAAGTGGGAGGAGAAGCCCGCCAGGGAGTGTTAGCCCCTTAGACAGCTGTGGCGCTCAGCCATCTCCGCAGCTGCATACTGTGCAGTAGCTCGGTGCAGCTGTGATGTGGAAACACACCATTAAAACAGGATCGCAGTACATTATAAGCAAACGGGCAGAGAAGGTACTTACCGTTTTACAGGACACGCCGCCCTCAGACCCCAGCATGGGGGCATGCAATTCGCGCAACCACAAATCACCCAAATAAGACTCTGTCAGTTCTTGATAAACATCAAATGGGTCGAAAAAGGGAGGCATGTAGCTCATCATGGCATCCAACGCCAGCAGTCCAGGTGTTCATCTATTCACACCGGGACGTCACAGCCACAACAAAATCTGGTCTATGAGAGAACACTCGTTAAACAAACAATGAATCAGACAAAGGATGAAAGAGAGTCCGTACCCGCAGCAGACTGACCACTTCTGGCAGCGGCAAAAAGCGTGCAGCACGACAGCCCAGACACGTCTCCACATCGAACAGGAGAAGACAGAAACAGGAGTCTACACATACAGGTTTTAATAGAGCCCCATCTGCTCCCAATCAAAAGGGATGAGCCCCAGGTGTGCTGGTGCACAGGTCAGAGGGAGGTGAAAACTTCATCTTGTCACACAAGGAACACAGCGTGTAACGCTGGTTGCTCTTTTGCATTTGAGTCAGAAACATGAGCGGATTGTGGTCAGAGAAAAAATGGTTGGCACAGAACTAGAACCACGGTACACCTCAAAGTGTTGTTAATACTAAAAGTAATGCCAAGGCTTCCTTTTCAATAGTGCTGTAATGTAGATGGTGTTTATTGAACTTTTTGGAAGTGTAACAAATAGGGTGATTAATTTCTTGCTCATTCTCCTGCAGGAGAACTGCGCGCGCATCAAGCGCGCTGGCATCTCCTTTCAGCCTAAAAGGATGAGTGAAGTTTGGGGCTGCGAGCACAGGTGCATGCAAAGGAGAACTTTGGCTGCTTTGAAAGTCAACTGACAGTCCTCTGACCACAGGAAAGATGTTTTGGGAATAACTAGTCAACGGCGCTACCACATCTACGCATGGTAGTGAGCTCATAACACGTTTGAGAAGCTGGGAAATCTAAGATTGCTTGTACTTTGACAGTAACTGGGCACACATGACAAGTTACTTGTTTACCTAGATGGGTAACAACAGCCTTTCCAAACTCGCATTTGGCCAGATTTCAGCGTAAGGGAAGCAGCACACAGACATTCAAATATTTTACACAGTGTCCTCATGTGATCAGTCTAGGTTGATGAGTAGGTCACTGTCATCCAAATAAACCTCACAATTGTCCACACCACATAGGACTGTATTCATCAACTGTTGTAAAGTAGCAGGGGCATTTCTTAAACCGAATGGCATCACTGTTTATTGCAAAAAAGGATCCGGAGTGATGAAGGCCCTTATTTCTGAGGCGCAAGGACTAAGTGAGACCTGCCAGTGGCGTTTTAGTAGGTCCAATTTGGTCATTTATTTTGCAGACCCTACCCGATCGACACAGTCCTGCATACGTGGGAGAGAAAAAGAATCTGGTTTAGTAACTGCATTGACTTTTCGTTAATAATTACAGAAACGCGGGGCCTGCTCAGGTTTTGGGACAAGCAGTGAAGGGGAACTCCAGGAACAATTACTTTTAAATTTTACCTCCTGCTGCATTAAGGCACCTTTTGTTGGTGTCATGAGCTGCATGTAATGGTGGACCCAAGTGCAGAGAGGAGGCAGGCAAAAGTTGAGCTTAAGGGTTTATTAAAATGGTACAAACAAAGGAAGTCCTGAGAGGGGCAGGCAAAGACTAAATCCAGAGTGTGAAAAATTCCAGGAATCAAGGAACCAGACACTACAATGATCTGACACAGGAAAAGGGAAGCACAGACAAAACAAACCAATTCAAAAAACAGTCCGGGGGCGGCAGGGCTCAGGAGGGGGAGAAACAAAAACCATAAGTCCATGCGGCTGTGGAACAGCGGGCACCAGAGAACAGGGGCAATGGCCACTTGGGAATAGAGACCAGTGGGCACTCGCGGACTGGAAAGCCAGAAGCAAAGAAGAACCTTTCTGGAGGCCGAGCTGGCCTGTGAAGGTAGAGCCCCTCAAGCAGACAAGAAGGACGTCGGGGGCTCTCAGGTGGCCAAACAGGTCAGCGATAATCAAGCTCCTCCAGTGGCTGAGCAAGGTAACGTAGGCGATACCTTTCTGGAGGTCAAGCAGCACAGTGAAGGCTCTGAGGCAGCCAGGGGCGAGGGCGAAACCTCTTGGAATGATAGCTACGAAAGGGAATCCCCTCAGGAGGCCGTCTCTGAAGGCGATATCTCACCGGCAGCTGAGCACGAAGGCAAATCCTTCCTGGAGGCTGTCTGTGAAGGAGATATCCCTCTGGAGGCCGGGCGGCAAAGGCAAATCCCCTCTGGAGGCTGGCGGCGAAGGCAATATCCCACCGGTGATCGAGCACGAAGGCAAATCCCTTCTAGAGGTCGTCTGCAAAGGTGAATCTCCTCTCGAGGCCAGCGGCAAAGGCAAATCCCCTCAGGAGGCCGGCTAGGTGAAGGGTCAGGTGGGCTGAAGACAGGTAAATGGCTCAGGTGGACTGAAGACAGCCGACTGCTCAGCTGAGCCTGGGTCAGCCAACAAGGTGACAAACAGAAGTCGGTGGGACCACCAACCAGGCGGCACCCGGAAGCCCGACAAAACACAACACCGCTCATCCAGCCCGTCGTCACTACCTTGCTTAAGTAGGAGTAATCAATTGTATTATCAAATTTAATTTGTGTATGAAAAGTGAGCAATGGAGGTTCTTCAGTTAGGCTGTTTAATGTATCTGAACTGTGAACTCACTGTGTCATTTCTAGTCAAATCGATTTCCTTTCCTAGGTAAATACATCCGTACCTTGCAATATGGGCAGATTCTGTTGCTCTTCTCAGCCTGGGTCTCATGGCTTCAGTGTCAGAAGCATCTGTGACACCCTGCTCTGTCCCAACATCACTTTTCCCACTGCCAGAGTCACCAATCTGATGACGAGAAGAACTTCTCACCTTGATCTGAGTTGTGGGTAGGGTTGGGCTTTTTTGGGTTTCTGGAACAATGACCTCATTTTTTGAGGGGTGGCCTTCTGCTGACTGGAGGGCTTTGAGCCGATGTGGCTTGAGGAGATGAGGAAAGTCCAGATGAAACTTTATTTTGTGACAACCTGACAGCCTCGTTCATTTGTTGATCTGAAACCGGGTGGACCTTCTTCTTCTTCAGTAGTTTACAAAAGCAGCTTCACCACCGCAACTTCTTCTCGTGGACTTTAACGATATTTTCATTAGTCAATCTGTCATCTTTACTCTCACAATCTAAATGTTTCTTTGTCTCAAATTGTGTAAGGAGGGATTTTTTTGCCTGGATTACCAACATCTTGTTGCATACTTTGCAACTTGAGAGCATGCAGCAGGTATCAGATCGGACATGAGAGGATCCTCCACTCTGCAAGGCTTGTATGGTTTCTGACAGAACCGAGTTGACCACATCATTGATCGCTCTCATAATGGCCTCGTTGAATTTGGGTGTGATGCTAACAGAGGTGTCTGTACCAATCACTTCACAGTAAGCCTTGCTGAAAGTGGTTTTCAAACACTGCTGGAGGGCGTCCTCGGTGAAGACAAAGTTCTGGCCAACTGCCCCACATGCCTGGGAAGAGGTGGGACTCCTCCTTGTCAAGGTAGCATGTGGGGGAGCCAATTGATTAGTGGCTTGTGATAGAATATCAGTGATTGTCTCTATGACGAGCCTCAGCACCTCTGCACAGTTGTGAGCCAGCTTGTCTTTCACATCAGTGTTCTAAACACCTTTTCTTACTTCTCTGATTGTTAAATAGGTGATGGGTTGGTGAATATGGTAGGACACAAAGGAGTCGATGCAGTTCAATCCAGACCAGAACTTTACTTGAGGTGACGGATTTACACAGCACAGCACAGCACAATAGAGTACACTGTTTGGCAGATAATGGCTATATATGCATATAGCTATCTATGTTTAGGCAATTAGGAATATCTCTGTCTTTGTGTGTGTGTGTGTGTGTGTGTGTGTGTGTGTGTGTGTACATAGCCTACATCGTACGGAACAGGTCTAGTAAGGCACAATAATGTCACATCTAAATGTTAACATAGATAGACCAGGTTACAGTTTAAGTGGATGCAACGTTAATCATGGAATATGAGGATTTACAAGTGAAAGTAATTGCCGTAAATGCGAGGTTATATTGACTTGCGCTAAACATTATCTAACCAAACTACGTGACAAACTTAAGCATATCTCTCATACAATGCTCAAAGGCATCTAAACATAAAGGGATCACACAACTCACTTCTCAGCATTGACGCACACATCTCACACACAGCCGGATCGCTACGCATCTATCTTGAGGTGACGGCTGGAAATGTTCATACTGACGCATGTGCACAGGAACGGTCTTTCCAACAAAGCTGCCCCCAAATTGGTGTCCAAATTTGTGCCATGGAAAGGCTGCTTAAGGTCCATCTGGATCATCAGGATTATCGTCTTGGTCTTGAACCTCCGATAGCACGATCAGGCGAGTGATAGGTCGGGTGTAAACTCGGTCCTTTTATCTGTGCTTCAACAGTCCTCACTCGACCATCAGGGCCTGGAAAGAGCTGGGTCACCCCTCCCATTGGCCATAATGAGCAAGGTAACTGGTGGTCAATTACCATTACTACTGTACCGACCTCAACGTCTGGATAAGGATTCTGCCACTTCCCCCTAGTTTGCAACCCAAGCAGGTAATGTTTGATGAATGCTGTCCAGAACCTGTCTGCCAACACTGCCAACAGTGTCTCCATCTCTTCTTGCCCAGCAGTTCCGATTACAGATAAACAATTTGGGGTAAGGAGTCATCCGGCCGCCCCATAAGAAGGCAACTAGGCGTTATTGGATCAGGATCTGCCAGGTCTGTGGAAACATATCCAAGGGGCTTAGAGTTTAGAATGGCCTCAATATCCGTAAAGACGGTCCTGAGGACTTCTTCTGTGACAGAGTCCGAGCCAAGGGTAGTGTAAAGTGCTCCCTTAACTGAGCGGATTTCTCTTTCCCACGCTCAGCCAAAATGTGGGGCAGCAGGAGGGTTGAAATGGAAACTGATGTGCTGCTTAGCAAGTTGTTGTTGCAGTTCAGGGCTAAGTTGCTTGTAGGACTCTTTCAGTTCAGTTTCTCCTCCGCGGAAGTTAGTGCCTTGGTCAGAAAATAACTCTGCGGGCTTACCTCGGCGGGCAATGAATCTTCGAAGAGCCAGGAAAGCGTCACTATTGATAGAGGTAAGAATCTCCATATGCACAGCTCTTGTAGTAAGGCATTTAAACAGGAGGCCCCACCTCTTTTCATTACGGCGCCCCACCTTGATCAGGAAGGGCCCAAAGCAATCCATTCCACATGAATTAAATGCTGGTTTGAACAACCTGAGGCGGGGGGGGGGGTGGAAGATCCATAATTTTCTGACAGGCTGGCCACCTACAGCATTCACGACATATCTGTTGATGTTTTCGCACAACCGCTTAGGATCCAGAACTTCCGGCGGAGCTCCGCAAACACTCTCTCTGGTCCTGGATGACACAGCCAAGTATCATATTCTTTAATACGCAGCCGCGTGTTATGGTGATTGGGATCCAGGACATTGGGGTGCACTGTGGCAGGGTCAAGATCCTCAATGTGTCTTAAGCGGCCTCCAACTCGGATGAGCTGAGTAGACTCTTCAAACTCCGGAGAGAGGCAAATTAATCGGCTGTTAGGATGTACTGGTTTGGCTTGTTTCAGGAGCTGGTAGTCTCCAGGAAAGTAATCTATCTGAACCCTTCTTAGCACTAGAAGTACTGCTTCCTCGAAGATGCTTGGAGGGGGATGACCAGTCAAACCAGCTGCCCCATGAATCTCCTCAGCTACTGCCTCCAATAATTCCTGCCAGCTGCTGTGTTTGGATCCATCTGTCACAGGTGGTAGTGAGGTAATTAGCCCACAGAAGAATGGCTTTCTTAGCTCTGCACCGTCGTCACCAGTTGGTTCCGAAGAGTTTGATGGCCATTTACTGAGAGGCTGTAGGAGAAACTGTGGTCCTTGGATCCATCGGTTTTCTCCGAGCAAATCCTTGAGACTCTTTCCTCTGGTGAGATCATCTGCAGGGTTCCTTGCAGAGTCTACATATCTCCATGATCTTCAAGTCAGTCAACTCCTGAATCTCTGCCACTCTAGTGCCCACAAATACCTTGAAGTTGTTGTGGTTACATTGCCGTTTGTTTTCCATTCCCCCTTTGCCCTGTGTGTCTGTGTCTGTTTCATCTGTCCACCACATGAGGGCGTCCTACGAGGAACAGGGTCTACCAGCACAACTGCACCACATCATCATTATCCGTCTACCTGCACAGCTGCTTCTCATCATCATCACCACCACCGCAGTATTTAAAACTGGGCTGACCACCTCTTCAGCACCAGTTTGCAGGGCTGTAGTACTCGAGTCCGGTCTTGGACTCGAGTCTGGAATCGAGACCGTTTTTCTATGGACTCGGACTTGTCTCGGACTCGATAGTATTTGGACTCGGACTTGTCTCGGACTCGGCCCCTGGTCTTGCCCAATATGACTTTTGGTCTCGACCGAGTCCAGGTGTCTTTATTATGTTGATGATAATAAGGGCGGCTGTGGCTCAGTGGTAGAGCGGTTGCCTGCCAATTGGAAGGTTGGTGGTTCAATCCCTGCCCCTGCAGTCATTGTCGAAGTGTCCTTGGGCAAGACACTGAACCCCGAGTTACCCCCGGTGCTGCGCATTGGAGTGTGAATGTGTGTGAATGTTTATCTGATGAGCAGGTGGCACCTTCTACGGCAGCCCCGGCCACAGTGTATGAATGTGTGTGAATGTATCCTGTAGATGTAAAAGCGCTTTGAGTAGTCGTTAAGACTAGAAAAGCGCTATATAAATACAGCACATTTAATATTGGAGGGAAAGTGAAACACAGTTTTCAGGCTTTTTACAAGTTCAGACAGCTAACGCTACGCCGGTGTTTGCTAACGTTAGCGCACCAGCGTTAGCCTAGCTTACTAACGCTAGGTAAATATTACGGCTGCCTTCGGAGTTTCCTACATCTGCGTCCACGTTGTCAACATAAGACCTGTGGCGTTAGTTTGAGCCATCATTGTATCACATGAAATAAGCTTAGCGCCTTCAAGATGGGTGGGTTTTTGTTACGTTATAAAAAAGCTAACTGGTGTAACCGATTGGTTAGAGGCTGGTCATGTGAACGGTCACGTGACCAAGGCGGAAATAAAGGCTCCGCCGAAAGAGCTCACTGTCTCTTTGTCTGCTGCTGTTACCTGGCGTGTGTGGGTCTCGGGTGCTACAGCCAAAGCCAAGCGTCTGCGGTGTGTCGTGTGTGGGTCTCGGGTGCTACAGCCAAAGGTGAGTTTGACATGTTTTGCACTTTTGTGAGACAACTATAAAGGTTCTAATGTCTGTGTGTTTCGTTCGTACAGCCAAAGCCAAGCCAAGTACGCAAAGTCCGAGTGTCACTGCTGCTTTGCCTTGCCCGTGTTATAGTTGTTTTATGTGTTATTGACGGTGTTGTCTATTTTGGATTATTTTATTAACTTTTAACTGATAAAGCGTCCGTGTTTTTGGTTTGTTTTATGCTTTATTGTTTGTGTCACACGGTGGTTTTCGGGAGAACGTGGTCAAAGTCTGAGTGTGTTTGTCCTTGTGACTTTTAACTGGGTCTTAGATTTGAGGAACATTGATGGTTGTGTCAATTAGTGGATAACAGGTGGTGACGTATAACAAACTGATTTTTTTAAATATATTGCATGGTTTTAGTGTGATTTGCATGTGTTGGTTTTATTGATATTTATTTAATTATATAATCCACCTGCTGCCACTGTAGCAACCAATAGTTTAACAAATTCCTGTGCTTTTCTAAATTTTATAAAGTACTTTTCTTTACCAGACTAACTTAATTTCTCCCAGACCCTAAACATTTGTGTCTTTTGCTTTCTTTGTTAGATTGATGTTTGTTATCTGGTCTTTTAGTAATTGTTAGTTTTTATTTCTTTTAATGTACAATAAAATCATTTGCATAGTCATACCTAACAAACGTCTCTGATTACTTTGTGGCCTGACCTGCGTAGTGGGAACCCCTGAGATTATTAAAAAATCAAATTCATATGGTAAACTCTTTGGGTGAAAGTCCCAAGGTGGCGTTGTCTAAGTGGAAATTAATTTTGGCTAAGCCCTCCATTGGGCCTGGTTACACTGGCTATAGTTAGCCCGTTTGTATGCTAGCGGACATTAGCTAACGTTGCCGAGCCGTGTGTGTGTTAACGAACATATGTTAAATTACACGCTGTTCATTGTTGTTTAACCAAACTTTGTTTTCTTAAAATACATGTCTTTCCTATTAACCCACGTCCAAATAACAATAGAATACAATATTCTTTTAGGGAAGCCATAAACCAACCATAGGGATACACTCTGTAATACTGGTCACTTCATTTCTACACTACATCTGGAGTGAAGCTATGTTGTCATTTAGTTGCTCAAATGCTCAGTACTAGTACTACTGTAGCAGTAGCAGTTCTAATGCTCCGTACTTGTACATACTGCAGGGCTGCCAACTCTCACGCATTGGCCGTGAAACACACGCATTTGACGGGTTTCACACGCTCACACGCCACACCCCCGATTTCTCACGCTGAAGTGTCAACCCGGTCGGTCAAATTTCTGAAAGATGAGTTTATCTATAGATCTGGCTGTTGAGCCACTCGTGACTAGTTGTGCTTTCAGAGACTGTGAGGGGGTTCAAGAGAGCTCCCTGTCTGTAGTTTCGAATTGTCGCAAACTGAGAAAATTTTTGCACGAGCCATCCCAGGTGCATTCCCGCGGCTTCAGGTATGAGCTCTGAGTATTACAGACCCGTCCGTCGCTTCGTGACCACTCTCTCTGTAACAATAGAGGTGAGCAGCGCGGCTGGTAGCGTAGAAACTTCAGTTCATGTTAGTGGACTCGCTCTGGGGTGGGCAGTGACAAGTTGCATCCGTCTAGTCCTCCGATAATGCGCAGCGGGCCTCTGTCTGTGCGATGGTCTGAGTGAGATCCACCATATCAGCGGAGCAATGACATGCACAGCAGACTATATTACAACTCTCCACATCTTGGACACAGATGGGAGGAGTTATATTTTGAATGTGCATAAAGTTGTAAACATGAGCAGAAATCTGATGAAACACATCAGAGCTATACTATACTATATATATACAATACTGCAACTTTGGGCCACTATGGTGCTTCTCTAACCTCTGTGCATCTCTAAATGTAACTGTAAATAATTCATTCAATGTTTTATAAAATGAACAAATAGTCTTTATTTTCCCAAAAAAGTAAATCCAGTAAGGGGGGCACAGAGGATGAGGGCCAAACATTACTGAGCCTTGGCACAAAGGTTAAAGGATTAGAATTTATGCAAAACAGTGGTTCTCAATCTTTAGAATTTCAGTGGTCTAGTTGATCCCTCAAGATTAATTTAACTTACGTCCCTGGTCCCTACACCAGGGACCCCTGGACCTGTTCCCCACAGACCCAAATCTTCTCAGCTGTTGCTGACATATGCTACTGTCTCTTCATGTTGTTCATTATGTTTGGCACATTGTCTGGGTCAGTTCTTATATCATAAGAATTTAATAATGTATATAATGTAAATGCTGAATGCCCTAATACCTGTTGATACTATTGTTTTGCACAAAACTCTCCAGAAAGTACCATTTAATAGTTTATTTTTCAAATTTTTTTCCTGGGGGGGCATACCCCCAGACCCCCCTAGGGAGAGCCCCATCCCCCCACATATAACAGATCCCAATTTAAACCCTGAAGTATAATGATGCTGAAAGAGCCAAAGAAATTGCTTTGTACGCGGCAAAATATGGGTTGCCCCCCCAAATCTCACTCCAAGGTTTTGGGAAAAGTTGGCAGCTCTGATACTGTAGCAGTATCAGTTATAATGCTCAGTACTAGTACTACTGTAGTAGTATCAGTTCTAATGCTCTGTACTAGTACTACTGTAGCAGTATTGTCTATGTAGCTATTATGAGTTATCACCATATGAAATCAAGGGGAATGGCTGTACTCATAAATCCTGGGTGTTCTGACACTGTTTTTGCTTTTATATCAACAAATAACCCAAATTGATTGTCTTGATACTGTCATGCATAAGACCTTTTTTCTGAGCTGGACTCGGTCTTGACTCGGACTCAAACCTCTCTGGACTCGGTCTTGACTCGGACTCAAACCTCTTTGGACTCGGTCTTGACTTGGACTCGACTAGTCCTTGTCTTGGACTTGACTTGGACTCGACAAAGATGGTCTTGACTACAGCCCTACCAGTTTGTTACATACTCCCAAGTGGTAACTAGGCCAGTCACATAGTAATCGTTGTTCTCTAAACTTTGCTAGCTAACTAAACTTTGTTTTTTTGTTCCGTCTCAGATACTGTGTTCTGTCACTACTCTGTGCAGCCTCCCCGGATTGGATTCCCACCTTCACCGTCGCCTGTTCCTTGTTTATTGTGTGTTTTTTGGATTAAACCTTTTTGTTACTCTTTTTTTGTGTTCCTGTGTTGTTCTGTGTCTCTCCGACTGAAACCCCAACAGAAGTGGTAGGACTGGGTTTGCAGCCAATGGTGAACAGTTGTGGAATCTGTCCAGTAGGTGACGTCCTGTATTGTCAGCGTGAGCTCCTTCAAGGGACGTTTCCCCAGCTGTGATCCAGTTGATGCTGCACATAGCTCTAGTTGGGGCACTGATTGGAGCAACACAAGACCTGGCAATAAGAAAGGCTACGTGTACCACCACCAGGAGCTGTGGAACGGAGGTACGCAACAGACACAAATGCTTTCTCTGAGGCATCAGAGAAGATGTGGACATCATTTGTCATCTGATTCTGGTGGTAAGTAGCACCTTGGCAACATCATGTTAGGTAGGTACTGAAGGTTGGCTTCCCAGTCTCTCCAAGCTTGCAGGAGGTGTTCAGGGAGCTTAGGATCATCCCAGTCCCAATGCTTGTCCCAAATCTGTTGGACGACCACCTTTGCGCTGGTGGTGAAAGGCAGGAGGACACCCAGGGGGTTGTATTGGGTTGCTAACACGCGACGGATGTTCCTCATCGTAGGAGCACTAGACGAGACAGGTCGATGCCTGAAGCCTAGGGCATCAGTGATCAGTGTCACAAGATCAGCTCAGGCCCAAGGTCGAGTCCTTAGCTTCAGCTTTGTCCTGGGCGAGCCATAGCTCCAGTTTGGCAGATCGGGCATCTGAAGGGAGGTGACCAACAACCTCTGGCTTGTTGCTGGCCCATTGCCGGATGTCAAAACCTCCAGATGCTAGATAGTCCCTCAACTTGTTATGCTGGTGGCATGCTCCCCGAGCAGATGTAAAGCTCTGTAGACGGTTGTCTATATAAAAGCACTTCTCCACAGAGGCCATCACATCTTCCTCTGGTGTGCTGTACATGGAGACGTGTCTCTGTAGAGCGAAAGATGCACAACAAGGACTACAGGTAGTACCAAAGAGAAGTACCTGTGTCGCGTAAACGTCAGGAGGGTCCTCTCTTCTCATGTTACGCCAAAGGAAGCGTAGCAGAGGCTTGTCTTCAGGCAATAGCAGTACCTGATGAAACATACCACGTATGTCTCCAATGATGACTACACTATGTTCTCTAAAGCGGAGGAGGACACCCAATAAACTTTTGTGAGGCTGCTACAGAGATCTGATTCTCCACAACTTCAATAGTCCCATGCAGTATGGTTGTGAAACGAGCTGTGGATTTGACCTCATGCTTCCGATCTTGTCTTTGCCCTTGTCTCTGCTGCTTTTTACTGCTGGTCTGTGATTCAGAACTTTGACACCATGCCTCAAAATGGAGCCACTCTGATTGGTCAACAAGAGTATACACAGTCCCAGGACAGTTTCCCATCCGTCGGCGGAACTCTGACCTCATCTCTGCTGGTATCTTACTCAGAAGTCGCTCCACATGTGACCCACATCGTAATTCGGCTTCCCCTTGTGGGCCTAGAGTGTTGAGCATGCCTACAAGAGCAAAGCAAATCTTTCAAAGGCCTCTGTGTTCCCCGCCGAATATCTGAGGAATCCATCACCTGAGCTATCTTCTTGAGAGGAAACTTGTGAGGCTGGCCATACCTCTCATTCAAGGAGCCATAGTGTTGGAATAGGGAAAGGGGGAGTTCAGAAAGGAATCTGCTACCAAACGAGCTTCCTCCACCTTCAGCTGATCCGCGAGGATTTGGACTTGGAGGGTGGATGGTTTTGAGGCAACATCTTCTTTCTAGTGTTGTGTGCCATCCTTATCTGCCACATCAACCAGTTCCAGAGTGACACAAGTCAGGCCTGATTCTTCAGCAGCCTTGTTGTCCTCACTGGAGTGTATTGAGGCATTGAGAAACTCCTCTTCAGGACAAGGAGGGACAGATTTTGAGTCACTACTTTTTACCTTGACAGCATCATCCACATCCTGTCCTGTTGTCAGCTGGACATTTTCCCTAGGTTTTGATCTGAAGAAGGTATTCCATGCAGATTTAATCTTCTTAAAGATCTTGTTTTTACGCCTGCCTTCAGATTTCTCATCTGTCCTGACAGAATTACAAGACTTCTGTGTCACAGTCCCACAGACCTTTTTGTCGTCCACCTTTTGAGGGTGAATCAATCTTGATGAAGCTCTCTGGTGTGACATCCTTATCTGCCACATCCACCAGTTGGAGAGGGACAGAGGTCAGACCTGATTCCCCAGCAACCTTGATGTCCTCCCTGGAGCGTTTTGAGGCAGTGACAAGGTCGTCCTCTATGACTGCAGACCTCATTTCATGATGCTCCACTGGTCGAGATAAGCCAGTGGGGGACAAAGTTGAGGAAATATGTATCATCACCTCTACTCTGACATCCTCATACCCCCCCTTCAGATGGTCAGAGCTTAGGCCTTCAGGACATGGAGAGCCATCCAAATTTAGCGCTTAAATCCTCTTAATGACCTTTCTGCCATGTGTGCTGACATTTGTGGGTACATGGTGTCCGTCTTGTCCAAATGGTGCCTGTGTTGAATCCATCTCAGTGACCTGGTCTTTCTTTGAGTCTTTCACTGTCTCTCCTTTGTGCTCTGCAAATATTTGGCGGAGGCCAAAAAACCTTTTTAACTGCCGCTTCACCCCTTAGTTGGTGCGACAATCAGCTGAGGATTTATTCTTATCATCATCAGTCTCTGACTTAGAGCGTTCCTCAGCCTTCCACCAGGAGATAGACTGCATCAGCTCGTTGATATTCCTAGAAGTCTGATCCAGTGTATCTAAGACAACTATCCTGGCTATTTGAGAGATTACTGACATGATCGATAAAGTGGAGGAGACAGTCTACTCGCTTCCCCAGCTGGAGGGTCTGGAGGTAGAATCTGTCTTTGTTTTTGAAATGTTTTGCCTCATTCTCCATTTTATCTGGATCCAGAGGGCTTTGTTTGACATTTATATTCTGTTGGAAAAAGACATACAGTGGCAAAGTGTAAGGCACAGGTACTACTAGTACTAGTGTTGCCACAAAGCACCTGTGGAGCAGTGTACATATAATATAATGTGAGCAGGGGAAGTACAATTTTACTCAGTTTGGTTAAAAATAAAAAAATGTTATGGCTTCATTTCTACCTTCTGATACTTTTCACAATTTTATAATCTCATGATCATAGTTGTTTGGATTCATTGAGAATTCAGATCTATTTTAGAAAAGGTACTAATCAAAATTTAACTTAAAGTCTGTCTTTGCAGCAAAACTAACAGAGCATTCAGAGTTAAAGTACTATCAATGCAGATAAGCCCCTGTCAGTGTTATGTTATTATAATTTTGGATCATTATTATTGACTAACATGTAAGCTGCTGTTGCGATGTAGCTCATGTTAACTGCCTCATAAACCAGTAGGTGCTTAAATTGAATGCAATGCTTCAAAAAACTGGTGTGTATGTTTTGTGCGTAAAATCTGAAAATAACCCGTACTGTGAAAGTAGTGTGTAGCTGTGAAATTAACATTGTGCTGCAAAAATCAAAGATTAATTTCTTGAATTTAGTTGAAGTGGGTTAGAAGTAAAAAGCAGCCAAAAATACTCAAGTAAAGACTGATTTATACCTCTGTTGAGACATCTTCAGTTTTTTGTTCTTCTGCTTGTTGCCCTTGCAAGTGATGAGTTTGAAGTGAAAAGTTTTTATTTTTGTGGTTGAAATGTTCACAGTTTAAAGTCCAGGACTAAAGTGAGGTTCTATGAGAATTATGTGCATGAACCTGGGAACTGGAACTGTGATGATATCACAAAGAAATTCCGTTCTACTTCTTTATTATAGCTCTGCTAAATGAGAAGAAGAGGGTTTTTGCATCAGGGGACAGAGAGGAGCTGCGCAGAGTCCAGAAGGAACTCAGACTCAGGATCAGGAGGGGGAAGGTCATCTACGGGAGGAAATTAGAAAAGAGTTTGGAGCAGAACAATGCTAGGGACGTCTGGAGAGGGCTGCAGAACATCTCCGGCCACGGCAAAGCTGTGGGAAGAAGCCAAGCCGGAGGAGACAAGGACTGGGCAGATGAGCTGAATCTGTTTTTTAACAGATTTGACTCTGCCTCCTCGCCTCCCTCTTCACACCCCCCAGCCCCCTCTTTCACACCTCCCCTGGCCTTCTCCTCCTCCCCCCCTCCCCTCCTCAGCCTGCCACCTTCAACGACCCGCATCAGCAATGAACCCACCAGCCCGCTCCTCCCCCCTCTCCCCGCTCATCAGTTCACCACCCCCCTCTCCCCCTCCCTGAGACCCTCACCTCCTACCATCCAGTCATCCTCCACCCACTTCTCCATAACAGATGATCAGGTGAGAAGTCAACTGAAGAAGCTCAAGGCAAGGAAGGCCCCGGGCCCGGACGGCATCAGCCCAAGTCTCCTCAGGGACTGTGCTGACCAGCTCTGTGGTGTGTTCAGGCACTTATTCAACCTGAGCCTGAGCCTGGAGAAGGTCCCAGCCCTGTGGAAGACCTCCTGTGTGGTCCCGGTACCAAAGTCACCGCGACCCAAGGAGCCAAACCACTTCAGGCCTGTTGCCCTGACTTCTCACCTGATGAAGACCATGGAGAGGATCATCCTGCGTCACCTGCGACCCCTGGTGGGCACACAGCTGGACCCCCTGCAGTTTGCTTACCAGCCTGGGATTGGAGTGGACGACGCAGTGATCTACCTGCTGCACAGATCGCTGCTTCACCTGGAGGACAGCGGGAGCACTGTGAGAGTCATGTTCTTCGACTTCTCCAGTGCTTTTAACACCATCCAGCCTTCGCTCCTCAGAGTGAAGATGGAGAGTGCCGGAGTGGACCAACATCTGGCTGCATGGATTACGGACTACCTCACCAACAGACCAGAGTATGTGAGGCTCCATCACTGTGTGTCTGACGTGGTGCACTGCAGCACAGGTGCCCCTCAGGGTAGGGTGCTCTCCCCCTTCCTTTTCACCCTCTACACCTCGGACTTCACACACAACACCACCCACTGCCACATCCAGAAGTTCTCTGATGACACAGCCGTTGTTGGTTGTGTCTCTGAGGGGAACGATCTGGAATACAGGTTGGTTATCAAGGACTTTGTCAGCTGGTGTGAGCTCAACCAGCTTCAGCTTAACACCAGCAAGACAAAGGAGATGATAGTCGACTTCAGGAGGAAAACATCCCCTTTCTCACCGGTGAGCATCCAGGGATTGGACATTGATGTAGTGGAGAGCTACAAATTCCTGGGTGTTCACCTAAACAATAAACTGAACTGGACTGATAACACCCAAGCACTCTACAAGAAGGGCCAGAGTCGCCTCCATCTGCTGAGGAGACTCAGGTCCTTTGGAGTGTGTAGGACTCTCCTCAGGACCTTCTATGACTCTGTGGTGGCCTCTGCCATCCTCTACGCTGTGGTCTGCTGGAGGGGGGGCAGCTCGGACCGGGACAGGAGCAGACTCAATAGACTGATCAGGAGAGCGAGCTCTGTCCTGGACTGTCCTCTGGACCCCATAGAGAAAGTAGGGGAGAGGAGGATGTTAGCCAAGCTGACATCCATCATGGACAACACCTCTCACCCCCTACATGACACTGTGGGGTCCCTGAGCAGCTCCTTCAGCAGCAGACTGATACACCCACGGTGTAAGAAGGAGAGGTACCGCAGGTCCTTCATCCCGGCCGCTGTCATACTCTACAACACCTGCACTACCTGATAGTGTTGTAGTTTCTGTTCCTGTTTTTCTCCCATCTACATCACACACTTTCTGTTTATCTTTAATATTGGTATTTATATTATTTTATTACAAGTACTTACTTTTCAATATTTATGGTCTCAGGTTAATATAATTTAAATTATGCTACCGACTCTTGCTTCTTTGCTCTAACTACACATTCAACTTAATTTTTAACGTCACTTACACCGCAATATTGTTTCTCTTATCATGGCAACCGCACTTTAAAATTCCTTTTGTTTGACGGCATTTTACTTACTCTGTCTACCATATTTTCATTGTCTATTTCTTGCCTGTATTTCTTGCCTTGTATTTCTTTCGTGCTTACTTGTTTGTGTGTTATTGTTTTTTTGTTTGTTTGTTTTTTTTGTTTTTTGTTTTTTTGCTGTTGCTGCTATGCTGCTACTTGTAACGACAGAATTTCCCCGTCGTGGGATAAATAAAGTATAATCTAATCTAATCTATTACACACATTCCACACATATGCATGCACACACATTCCATGCTCATACCCACACTCCTTTCCTAGTAAACACATAATACATAGTTTATAACACATTGTAATATACAGGATAGTGTAATTAATGCACAGTATCTCCAACCATTACAGTAACTGATGGCATGAAGACATATTTTACATGACCCGTGTTACATTTTATTGACTGTTTAAATACCAGCATGCATTCATTTATTTACACACACACACACGCACACACACAGAGAACATGCAATACATTATTTAAATTGACTTCCATTGTGTAAAATCTTTAACATCTCTAGTAGCAAAAATGTGAAATGAATAACAATCTTATGTTAATAGGAAATTAGGAAATAAAATAGGAAATAAAAATAACTTTACTGGTGTAAGAAATACATTTTGCTGCTGGTAGACTTATTACATCAGACAAATCATATTAAAGAAAATTTAGACATTGACAAGATCAGATATTGGAGATTTATAGAATAGATCAATTCATAGAATAGATCAACGGCAACTTTATTTTTGTTTGCACACCTAGTTACAGTAAGAAAAAGGGGTGTAACATCCTAACTATCAGGTAGCATTAGTAAGTTAACATTTATGCATGCATTTAAGGAAGTCATGTTTTCTGCCATGGAACTACGGAGATTCAACCTGGTGCATATCATGTGACTGTTCTGGGGCCTGTTGCACGAAAGTAGAATAAAGATATCCAGGATAAGTGAAAAAGCGCAGCTTGACTTAGTGTGATCTGCTCATCGCGGCTTAATCGGTTGCACGTTTTCCGAGCCAGGATGAACAGGTGAAGCTATGTCAAGCAAGGTGTAGATAGCTGGGATAAGTGCACGTTCACGGCTTTCTCAGATAGACCACGGTATCGATCACAGATTTACTGATGCAGAATTCAGAAGACGCATGCGCCATATGTTTAATTTTAAACCCTTATTCACAACGTGAGAACATGTTTTACAACCATGCACAAATCTCTATAAGATATTCCTAATTCTTTGTACAATTAATGTTCATACAGAACAATCAGAAAGGGACAACTAGAAAAAAAAGTGACTTCAACACACGCTGTGAGCATATGTAAAACAATATTCATGTTTTTTTATTCTTCTGACAAGTGACCGCACCAAAATAAAAAGATTAAGAAGCATTGTGGTGTTCCCAGTGTGATGAATGTAAATTACTAGGGCTGTCAAACGATTAACATTTTTTAGTTGATTAATCGCATAGTAATGGTGAGTTAACTCACGATTAGTCGCATTTTTAAAATTCTATTTCAATTCCACTCCATTTGAAGTTAAATGAGATTATCAAATGTAATGACACATTGTCATTCATACCAAATGTACTTAATAAGTAAAAACTAGACCAATTGATCTCAAGGGTGTTTTATTGACTGGCTGTCACTTACTGCATTTGTAATCAAGAAGTTGCGACATTTAGCAAGTGCACCGTCAAATGCACTGTTTTGTAGAGACACTGTGACTGAGCGTTGAATACTATGAGCCGTGCACGGCAGGTGTTCGAATAGTAGCTGTTTCGAAGCTGCAATCATATTTCTAGCACTGTCTGTGTTCAGCGTGCTCACTTTCTCTTCAATGTTCCACAGACCCGCCACATCCATAAAATGACTCGCGCATACGTCAGCCATATGCCTCTCATCAGTTCTCATTACAGTCAATGCATGTGAATGCAGCTTCCACTCCTTACTCCAAGATAGCTATGATTACCTAGCGATGTCCAATAGTCACCAGTAAGCGCGACAGAAGCTGTGTTGTCCAAATTCATAGCTAGTTTTGCATTCTCTGTGTCATACCACTCGTGTATCCTGGACATGACTGTGGCCCTGGATGGCAACTCGTACGTGAGGTCACCGGAGGCAATCCGGATAATATCACGGAGACCTTCGTCTTCCACTATATAAACTGGTCTGCATGCTGTGGCTATCCATTTAGCTATAGCTTGGGTCAGTTTACTGCAGCTCGACGTATCCATCGATCTGCTTCTAAAACGGCTGTCAAGTGTAGTTTGTCGTACGTTACCAGAAGCAGAGCTTACGCTGGGATCCGTGTGCTTGGCTTGCAAGTGATACCTCAGACTGGATGTACTTCGGTGATAACTAAACTCAGCTCGACAAATGCTACATATAACTTTCGTTTTGTCAAGTGTACTATCTGGCAAAATTTTTAAAATAAACTTCCCATCCATTATCCCTTCTTTCTCCATAATTCAACTTCTGTGCTGATTCTTTTCAATCTGGCTGCACACCCTTCTATGAGACTACCACTTAGCGGCACAGCTACTGTTCATCAGTGTCGCGCGCCCTGTGCAAACACCTCAATACGGGTACTTCAAGGGGTCAAAGACAACGTGCGTTAATTGCAACATTTTTTTATATGATTGCGTTAACTCGTTATTATCGCGCTAATTTTGACAGCCCTATAAATTACACTATATACGTATATGGGCCACGTTATTAGTCCGGTGATGTGAGACTTATTGATGTAGCACCCCACACTCCCTACAATGCCCAAGCTGCAATAAACTTACTTCAGACAGGAATAATGGGGTGTTAGGGTTCGGTTCTTTAAGGTAGCTACCCCGAAGGTTTACCTATATTGGGTTAATGATATATTACCCTAACTTTACCATGTATATATATATATATATATATATATAGTTCCATATTAGAAGAACTGACTCCAGACAACTCTTTGAACAAACAAATATATAATTTACTGGACAATAACTTAAAAGGGACAAATATTATAAAACAGTTTGAATGAATAAACAGAAAAAATATATATTTGAACACAAATAGGTTAACTCAGTTTTCAAATTATGTTACCGACATTTACACTTTCTTTACCCCGTTTAACTTCAAAAAAATACTAGAAACATTAACACACTGTGGTACCACACACACACACACACACACACACACATCCACACACACATAAGCAAGATAGAAAAAAACGTTGCAGGCCTGATGGTAGCTTGTGAGCGGTGCGTCCGAATGACGTTTTTTTTTCTTCGGCGAGGGAAATCACAAAAATCCAACTTACAGTTAGTCGTTAGTCCCGGAAACACTGTCCCACCACGAACACGGAAAAACTCTCAATCCAGCAACGTCCTCCTCCGCAGGATACACACCGCCGTCCTCTCAGGTTGCAGTCAAACGTCCTCGGAAACAGGAACTCCCTGCCGTTAGCTCCCACGGTTAGCAAGCACACTAGCTAGCACTGCAGTCGGACAAGAGAAGTGCAGTAATGTACTCCGCTACACCGTCGTCAGTCCACTCACATATCCTCTAAGCTACTTTTCTCGTGTCGCTCAATGTTTCTCAGTCTCTTTTTGCAATTCTCTCTCTACCGTCTCTCTCGTGTATCTCTCTCGTGCGTCTCTCTCCCGTGCGTCTCCGGCCCGTCTCCCCTCGACGTCTCTCCAACGTTCCGTTCTCAAAAAAAACAACAACCCCTCCCTCACACGTTCACTTCCTCACTCACAACCATTCACCACAGACAACATTGACTGACAACAAAACTGGCCAATCAGTATAACACATTTCCAACTAAAGGGCAGTACGTATAAATATTGTTCAGTTTACACCTCTGCTAATGTTATAAACTATTTTGAATACTGTATATTAACTCCTAACTTTAAACATCCTGCAAAACTTTACTTACTGTAGAACTTAAGTGTTTAAAGCTCTCAGTTACAACTTTTTGGGATTCTCATTTAAACTAAATGGCTTTCAGTTTACCTGCATAACTAACTTTTTCTTTCCTACATATGACTTAGGTAGAAACTAACTGGTTTAAATCCCTTAGATTTATACTAGGGCTACACTCTCCCCCTTCTAAAAGATTTGATGTCCTCATCAAATTATATTTTAGATAACTTGAATCTGCTTATACTGACTAGGAGTATTGGAACTTTGACAGTCAGGACATAAGGCCATAGCATGGCACCAGACAGTCCGGCATGGATGACATCTTAAGTCTCTGTAGATGCCGCTTCCCACAAATACACCATGGCTTAGTACAGTCAAAGGCTGGTCAGAAGGCTTTCCAAGCTCATCATAACTCAGACGAATCACTGGTTTCGTCACCCTCTTGGAACGTTCACCTATAAGGTAATCTCCTTCATCCACAGTTACATCTGCTCTATCTTCTAACTCATTGTCTCCTTCTGGATCAAGGGTGTGAGGCAGATTAGCATCTGGAATGTTGACGGTATCTTGACTTGGGTCAACTTCTGCAATATTTCCAGCTGGTGGAGCATCTGGGACCGCATCAAGGACTTGAGTCTGAGTCTGTGTTGGGACAAACTCTGGCCGCAACAACAAATCTCCCCAGTCCACGGCTAGGGGTCGTGGTGGGTTCACATCCTCATCATCAGATTCTGAAGAGAGTGTAGTTTCCTCATTGTCGACAACCTGTGGTGGGCATTGGGCTTGCCCTTGCTGTGTCCTTGTTACAGGCCTGCGAGGCAGCTGTGGCTCTTCACTAGCGGCAGATAGTCTCACTAGATAGCCAATAGGTAACAGATGATTGCGGTGCACTGTTCTCACAACTCCTGTTCCTCTTTCTGGTTTCACTTGGTAGACTGGAAGATTGGGCATCCTTCCAACGACAATGTATGGCATTGATCTCCATTTATCTTTCAGCTTGTGCTTTCCAGTGACACCAAAGTTCCTCAGCAGAACCCGATCTCCTTCTTCCAAGACTTGGTCTTTCACCAGTTTGTCATGGGCTCTTTTGTTCCTCTGGTGATTTTTTTCAGCAGCTTCAGTAGCGAGTTGATAAGCTTTGTGAAGATCTGCTTTCAACTTAGTAACATACTGCTGGTAGGTCACACTCTTTCCACTTCCCTCAGACACTCCAAAACAGATGTCCACCGGTAGACGGGCTTCTCTTCCGAACATCAACAAATAAGGTGAGTAGCCAATTGCCTCATTTCTGGTGCAATTGTAGGCATGCACCAAATGACTGATGTTCTGACTCCATTTCTGTTTCTGATTTGGTTCCAGAGTTCCAAGCATAGATAGAAGGGTGCGATTGAACCTTTCAGGTTGTGGATCCCCCTGAGGATGGTATGGTGACGTTCTGGACTTACGGATTCCCAACATTCTCAGGAGGTCTTGGATCAACTTGCTTTCGAAATCCCGCCCTTGATCGGAATGTATCCGCGCAGGGAGTCCATAGTGTACAAAGTATTTCTCACACAGAATCTTTGCTACTGTTGAAGCTCTTTGGTCTTTTGCAGGAAAAGCTTGAGCATATCTGGTAAAATGATCAGTCACAACAAGGATGTTAGCCAATCCCTGGGAATCTGGTTCAAGGGACAGGAAATCAATGCACACCAGATCCAGTGGGCCTTTACTGCTTATTTGGTTTAAAGGTGCAGCTCTCTGAGGTGGTGTCTTTCGTGTAACACATCTGCCACAGTTTTTGATGTACTGCTCCACTTCTGTTTGCATCTTAGGCCAGTAGAAACGGTTTCTGACGAGTTCACTTGTCTTATCCACTCCCAGATGCCCGGACTCGTCGTGGAGGGATCGGAGTACCATGAGAACATATTCCTTGGGAAGGACAAGTTGGTGCACCTCTGTACCAGAAGGTCTCTCGGTTACTCTGTAGAGCAGCTCATCAGCTATCAACAACTTGGTTGCCTCCCTCAGCAGCAGTGTGACTCTGGGATCATCGCCCTTAACTGAGTGAATGGGGGACCCTTCTCTGACCGCTCTTTTCACAGGAGATATTACAGCATCAGTATCTTGTGCTTTTATGAGATCCTTCTTACTTATCTGGGTCAGACAACCAAAATCCAAACGGGTAGGAAACACATAGCACTCAGGAATAGCTTCAGGGGAAACCCCTAATGGCTCTGCACAGTTGCGGGACTCCCCAGCTGGCTTTTCAATGCTGATCTGTTTACAAAGAGCTTTGACACTTTCAGATGGAATGTTTTGCCACTCAACATTATTTGACAAGGGGTTGCGTGATAATGAGTCAGCGTCAATGTTGCTACTTCCTGGTCGGTACTGGAGAGTAAACGTGTATGTGGAGAGTGCAGCAAGCCAACGATGTCCAGTAGCATTTAACGTTGGCAGTTGTGAGTATGACTCAGGGATTATTTATCCGTCCTCACGTAAACTTAGCTCCGTACGATAATCATGGAACTTATCGACCACTCTGCCCATTTGAGTGCCAGGAATTCCTGATCACTGATATTCTTCTCAGATACTTAGGCTTTTCTGCTAGCGCGAGCGACTTGTCTCAGATCCTTGTCTCGGTGTTTCCTGGTTTAACACAGCCCCTAAGCCCTTAAAACTGGCATCTATGTGTAGCACATTGGCTTTGTTGGTTCAGCAAATGCCAAAACAGGTGCTCCGTCAGCATTTAATGATTTTATTGAAGGCTTCCATGCATGACGGACTCCACCTTTCTCCGAATGGTTCACTTACTTTGTAGTAGGTGTTATTGGGTACCTTCACAGCTTTCCTTGTCTTCTGGGTTGGAGGATAACCCTTGCAAAGTTCAGTAAGAGGTCTGACTATGATAGAGTAGTCTTTTATGAAGCGACGGTAGTACCCACAGAACCCTAGGAAAGACTGCAGAGACTTGAGATCAGTGGGCTGTTCCCAATGGGCTACCGCTTCAACTTTGGCAGGGTCTGTGGCAATTCCATTCTCTGACACAATGTGTCCCACGTAGGTTACTTGTGGCCGACAGAACTGACATTTGTCTATTGACAACTTCAAACCAGTTTCTTCCAATCTGTCGATCACTTTGAGGAGTCTTTGTTCGTGTTCTTCCAAAGTTTTTCCGAATACAATCAGATCGTCCAAGTACACTATGACCTCCAGCATGTGCATGTCGCCCACAGCCTTCTCCATAAGCCTTTGAAAAGTTGCCGGCGCACCTGTGATCCCCTGCGGCATCCTCTCAAACTGGTAAAATCCCACAGGACATATGAAGGCAGTTTTCTCTTTATCCTCTTCTGCCATCGGGATCTGGTAATAACCACTGCGTAAATCCAACACTGAAAACCACTTGCTTCCAGCTAAGCAGTCCAATGCATCATCGATTCGTGGCACAGTGTACTGATCAGGGATTGTTCTTCGGTTCAATGTTCGATAGTCCACACACATTCTCAATTTTCCAGATTTCTTTCGTGCTAAGACGATAGGCGAAGCATATGGACTTCTTGATTCTTTTATTATCCCTGCTGCCAGAAGTCCTTGAATGTGGCGTCGCAGGTCATCCAGCTCAGAAGGTGACACACGACGAGATCTTTCTCTAAATGGAGTACTGTCATTTAGCCGTATTCGATGTTCCACTCCGCTGGCTAAGCCAACGTCCCATTCAGTGGTTGAGAACACGTTGGACCTCTCTGAAAGTTTCTGTCTTAGTCGTTCTTTCCACTCTTCCGAAATGGGAGAATCTCCCAAGTCAAACAGTGAGGGATCAATCTTTGGGAGTGTTTCAGTCTTTGTATATGGGACCTCGGTCACCATATCAGCCACATACAGATGTGCAATCACTGAACCCATGGGAATGGAGGTGGGCTTTAGTGACTCATTCCGCATCAGCACCAGAAACTTGTCCTTGTCTAGGTCTTTCGCGAACAGAACAGTTGGCTGTACAAACACACTTGGAGGGAGACAAGGTGAGGGAGGAGCACGTTCGGAGATGAGGATACTATCTTCCACTCTGTGTTTCTCTTTAACCTTACAGGTAGCAATATACTTTCCGCCAGCAGGAATGACAAGAGGACCAGGGCCAGACCACTTCACGTCAGCTACTTGATGGTCATCAGGATTGACTTTGAGAGGTGAGGTGGTTGATAAAGGTATGGCTTTCTGCTCTGTAACACATGCTCGCGCTGACCAGATGTTACCTGTCTCCACAACTTCTTTGTTGGGCGTGAACGGTCTCACTTTTTTCACATTAGTGCCAACCAGGACGGGAATGTTGTCTGAACAACGAGGATCTGGGCACACTAAAGCAAGAACAGGAACTGACCTGATTTTGCCAGGTTTCTTCTTGGGTAGCTCTAATTTCACTTGAATATAGCCTCTGTAAGGATAGCTGCTTTCTGCTTCACTTAGTCCCCAAAGGTTGAGACCACTGACTGGATGTATGGGTACATGTGTCAGATGCTTGGTGTACCAGCTGTCAAAGATGATCGTCACTTGTGAGCCGCTATCCAGGAGAGCAGTACATGATTTCCCCTCCACTTTTACACAGGCGGTGGAGGGTGGCCCTACTAGTCCTTCAGGTAGATGATCAGTCTGGACATGTGCTGTACTTTTCCTCACGTTGGCATCATGGGTGTCTGCTGCAGGTGTGGTCACACTTTTTACTAACTGACTTCCCCTCAGCTGTCGTTGAGCCCTGATCAACTTTTGTATTACTTTTTGGTGATTTTCTGGAGCACTGCATTTTGTGGCTACATGCCCCTCTTCACCACAGCGGTAGCAGAAAAAGTCACTTGAGGGTCTTTGAAATGAGCCTTTCTGCTGGTTAATGGCTGGAAAACCTTGGCTGGGTCGGGCTTCATAGGCCTCAGTTGCTGGTTTGACTGACATGATAGAGACCTGCTTTCTCAGTCTTTTTACTTCTTTCTTTAAGGCTTGTATGTCTTTATCTTCCATTGAGGCCTCTGCCTCGGGAGAAACTACAAACTCTGGGGCATGGGATTGAGAAGATGGCTTGGTTGAGCAGGCTGTGATCTCTGTTACTTGTGATTTTAACTCTTGTACCTCAGCTCTGAGATCTTTTATTTCTGCTTCTGCTGGTGTCATAACAGTCTTAACATGCACAGGTTTAGTTGGGTTCAACTTGTGCCGGGAAGCTTCATACTCCTCTTCAGTGCGGATCTCACTTAACAACTGTAGGAATGTGGGTGGCTTAGCTCTTCGCTCCCTTAGTCTAAGGTTTAAGAGCATCATGTCAGCTCTGGTGTCTCCTTTAATGAGTTGGTCTAGCCGCGCCTTATCTGCAGAAGTAGATGGCAAGCCTCCCTTCTGTATCACTTTATTCAGAAGTTTCTCCATCCGTCTTAGAAATGCTGAAAGCTTCTCATGTGGGTGCTGACACAGCATTCTAAAGGCAAAGTAGAGCTCCTCACCAGTTTCAGGGGTGCCAAAAGTATTCTCTATCACGTCAATGTAGTCGTGAGGAGTCGCCTCTGGGTTGTTAAAACGAACAGCTTGCAGGATCTCTAGTGCAGGGCCCTTCACACTCTCCATTATTTTCATCCTCTTTTCTCGGTCTGGTCGATCACACTCCTCTATCATTAGTCGAGCTTGCTCTATCCAGTTATCCAACTGCTCTTCACCAGAAGGTGTGGGGATGACTCCTGAGAAGGTTCGCAGCCTTCGGAATGAGCTACTGTCACTGGCAGACTTGGATGTTCTCTGCATGATATCTCCCACCGCTCTAATAATAGCTTCAGGTGTGGATGCTTGGAGCGGAAAACTCATACCAGGAACTTGTTGCTGCTCTGGCGTAATAGTCGTGCTTTGCGTATCAGTGGATACAATTTCCTCTTCGGCAGGTCCAAAAATCCTCCATGGCAAATCACTGCCTTCAGGTAACACATTCGGAGGGATGGTTTTTGTGTTGACTTCCTCTTTGCACTCACATAGCACAGTTAGGCTTTGACCCTGAGGATCATACATCCTTCCTCTGACCCTAACACGCCCAAGAGCTTTTATGGACTGTAGAGTTGTTTCAACGAGATCCACTTCAGTGTCTTCTGGGACATCTTTGACCAGGATGGCATGTGACGGGTTAATGCCTTCTCCTTTGCACCAGTGCCGTAGTTGTGTCATTTGTGCCATATGTCTGGTACCTTCACTATACTGTTTAACTGAGCCTTTGCTGCTCTAGAGGCTTTTATGTAAGCTAACCTAAACTCAGAAAATCACTGTTAAATGCAATGCAGTGTTAACTACATACCAGGCAAGTTGGTGGCAAAACCGTGTTATCTTTTCACTTAAACCTATTACGCCAAATATTTAGCAAACTTAAAGTATTCCCTTCTGAAACGTCTGCTTATCACCTTAGCTAATCTTAGTTGTCGGGTCAGGAGCTAATATGAAACTAAATAATCCCAGCGTGCCTCCAATTTATGTAGCACCCCACTCCCTACAATGCCCAAGCTGCATAAACTTACTTCAGACAGATAATGGGGTGTTAGGGTTCGGTTCTTTAAGGTAGCTACCCCGAAGTTTACCTATATTGGGTTAATGATATATTACCCTAACTTTACCATGTATATATATATATATATATATAGTTCCATATTAGAAGAACTGACTCCAGACAACTCTTTGAACAAACAAATATATAATTTACTGGACAATAACTTAAAAGGGACAAATATTATAAAACAGTTTGAATGAATAAACAGAAAAAATATATATTTGAACACAAATAGGTTAACTCAATTTTCAAATTATATTACCAACATTTATACTTTCTTTACCCCGTTTAACTTCAAAAAAATACTAGAAACATTAACACACTGTGGTACCACACACACACACACACACACACATCCACACACACACAAGCAAGATAGAAAAAAACGTTGCAGGCCTGATGGTAGCTTGTGAGCGGTGCGTCCGAATGACGTTTTTTTTTCTTCGGCGAGGGAAATCACAAAAATCCAACTTACAGTTAGTCGTTAGTCCCGGAAACACTGTCCCACCACGAACACGGAAAAACTCTCAATCCAGCAACGTCCTCCTCCGCAGGATACACACCGCCGTCCTCTCAGGTTGCAGTCAAACGTCCTCGGAAACAGGAACTCCCTGCCGTTAGCTCCCACGGTTAGCAAGCACACTAGCTAGCACTGCAGTCGGACAAGAGAAGTGCAGTAATGTACTCCGCTACACCGTCGTCAGTCCACTCACATATCCTCTAAGCTACTTTTCTCGTGTCGCTCAATGTTTCTCAGTCTCTTTTTGCAATTCTCTCTCTACCGTCTCTCTCGTGTATCTCTCTCGTGCGTCTCTCTCCCGTGCGTCTCCGGCCCGTCTCCCCTCGACGTCTCTCCAACGTTCCGTTCTCAAAAAAAACAACAACCCCTCCCTCACACGTTCACTTCCTCACTCACAACCATTCACCACAGACAACATTGACTGACAACAAAACTGGCCAATCAGTATAACACATTTCCAACTAAAGGGCAGTACGTATAAATATTGTTCAGTTTACACCTCTGCTAATGTTATAAACTATTTTGAATACTGTATATTAACTCCTAACTTTAAACATCCTGCAAAACTTTACTTACTGTAGAACTTAAGTGTTTAAAGCTCTCAGTTACAACTTTTTGGGATTCTCATTTAAACTAAATGGCTTTCAGTTTACCTGCATAACTAACTTTTTCTTTCCTACATATGACTTAGGTAGAAACTAACTGGTTTAAATCCCTTAGATTTATACTAGGGCTACATTGAGAAGGTTATGAAACCAATGTAAGCTATAATAAACAAACATTAGGCCCACTTATTAAGGAGGAACACAAACTACCCTTTATTAGAGAAAGACAAGCAACAAGAAAATGA